>NW_028292821.1:0-80765 GCF_964252035.2 Podarcis erhardii | reverse complement strand
CGTTTGCTATATGTGGGTGAATGAACAACGAAAGAAAAATCAAAGCTTATTTGTCCTCTTTCTATTGAGATGGAACCAAAACACCTGTGCTTGAATTGGGCTGATAACAAACCTTTGCGATTTCTGGGTGAATGTGCATTCTAACCCCAAAAACAACAATTGGAAATAAGCCCCATCAGAGCTTTATCATCTTCTTTTTAGGTAGATGGAACCCAAAACTCCTTTTTGCTTTGGTTGAGGGCGATTCTGGTGCACACCCAACAACACCATGCGAATGGAAAGAAGCCCAATCAAAGCTTATTCATCGTGTAGAAACGCACATAGAAGCGAAAAGACGGTGTTTTGTTATTTTGGTCTCATTACATACACATTGCGAATTCTGTGTCAATGTGCATTTACATCAAAGAACACGACTTGAAATGAGCAAAATCCAAGATTCTTCTTTCTATGTAGATGGAACGCAAAACAACCTGTTTTGCTTTGTTTTGGCATTACACTTTGCTTTGCTATTTGTGGGTGAATGAACACTGAAACAACCAACACCACCATGCGAATTGAAAGAAGCCCAATCCAAGCTTATTCGTCTTCTCTCTATGCATATGGAAGCAAAAAGACGCTGTTTTGTTATTTTGGTCTAATTACATAAACTTTGCGATTGCTGGGTCAATGTGCATTTTCACCAAAGAACAGGACTTGAAATAAGAGAAAGCCAAGATTCTTCTTTCTATGTACTTGGAACCCAAAATAACCTATTTTGGCTTCTTACATTTCCGTTTGCTATATGTGGGTGAATGAACAACGAAAGAAAAATCAAAGCTTATTTGTCCTCTTTCTATTGAGATGGAACCAAAACACCTGTGCTTGAATTGGGCTGATAACAAACCTTTGCGATTTCTGGGTGAATGTGCATTCTAACCCCAAAAACAACAATTGGAAATAAGCCCCATCAGAGCTTTATCATCTTCTTTTTAGGTAGATGGAACCCAAAACTCCTTTTTGCTTTGGTTGAGGGCGATTCTGGTGCACACCCAACACCATGCGAATTGAAAGAAGGTTTTTCTCTACACATATGGAAGCGAAAAGACGCTGTTTTTTAAATTTTGGTCTCGTTACATACACTTTGCGTTTTCTGAGTCAATGTTGCATTTACACCAAAGAACACGACTTGAAATAAGCTACATCCAAGATTCGTCTTTCTATGTAGATGGAACCCAAAACAACCGGTTATGCTTTGTTATGGCATTTTACAATTCGCGTTGCTATTTGTGGGTGAATGAAAACCGAAAGAAAAATCAAAGCTTATTCGTCCTCTTTCTATTGAGATGGAACCAAGACTTCTCTGCTTAATTTGGGCTGATAACAAACATTTCACTCTGCGATTTTTGGGTGAATGTGCATTCTACCGCGAAAAACAACAATATGCCCCATCAGAGCTAATTCATCCTCTTTTTATGCAGACGGAACCCATAAAGCCTTTTTGCTTTGGTTGGGGGTGATTCTGGTGCACACCCAAAAAACAACTGGCGAATGGAAAGAAGCCCAATCAAAGCTTATTCATCGTGTAGAAACGCACATAGAAGCGAAAAGACGGTGTTTTGTTATTTTGGTCTCATTACATACACTTTGCGAATTCTGTGTCAATGTGCATTTACATCAAAGAACACGACTTGAAATGAGCAAAATGCAAGATTCTTCTTTCTATGTAGATGGAACGCAAAACAACCTGTTTTGCTTTGTTTTGGCATTACACTTTGCTTTGCTATTTGTGGGTGAATGAACACTGAAACAACCAACACCACCATGCGAATTGAAAGAAGCCCAATCCAAGCTTATTCGTCTTCTCTCTATGCATATGGAAGCAAAAAGACGCTGTTTTGTTATTTTGGTCTAATTACATAAACTTTGCGATTTCTGGGTCAATGTGCATTTTCACCAAAGAACAGGACTTGAAATAAGAGAAAGCCAAGATTCTTCTTTCTATGTAGTTGGAACCCAAAATAACCTATTTTGGCTTATTACATTTCCGTTTGCTATATGTGGGTGAATGAACAACGAAAGAAAAATCAAAGCTTATTTGTCCTCTTTCTATTGAGATGGAACCAAAACACCTGTGCTTGAATTGGGCTGATAACAAACCTTTGCGATTTCTGGGTGAATGTGCATTCTAACCCCAAAAACAACAATTGGAAATAAGCCCCATCAGAGCTTTATCATCTTCTTTTTAGGTAGATGGAACCCAAAACTCCTTTTTGCTTTGGTTGAGGGCGATTCTGGTGCACACCCAACAACACCATGCGAATTGAAAGAAGCCCAATCAAAGCTTCTTCATCGTGTAGAAACGCACATAGAAGCGAAAAGACAGTGTTTTGTTATTTTGGTCTCATTACATACACATTGCGAATTCTGTGTCAATGTGCATTTACATCAAAGAACACGACTTGAAATGAGCAAAATGCAAGATTCTTCTTTCTATGTAGATGGAACGCAAAACAACCTGTTTTGCTTTGTTTTGGCATTACACTTTGCTTTGCTATTTGTGGGTGAATGAACACTGAAACAACCAACACCACCATGCGAATTGAAAGAAGCCCAATCCAAGCTTATTCGTCTTCTCTCTATGCATATGGAAGCAAAAAGACGCTGTTTTGTTATTTTGGTCTAATTACATAAACTTTGCGATTTCTGGGTCAATGTGCATTTTCACCAAAGAACAGGACTTGAAATAAGAGAAAGCCAAGATTCTTCTTTCTATGTAGTTGGAACCCAAAATAACCTATTTTGGCTTATTACATTTCCGTTTGCTATATGTGGGTGAATGAACAACGAAAGAAAAATCAAAGCTTATTTGTCCTCTTTCTATTGAGATGGAACCAAAACACCTGTGCTTGAATTGGGCTGATAACAAACCTTTGCGATTTCTGGGTGAATGTGCATTCTAACCCCAAAAACAACAATTTGAAATAAGCCCCATCAGAGCTTTATCATCTTCTTTTTAGGTAGATGGAACCCAAAACTCCTTTTTGCTTTGGTTGAGGGCGATTCTGGTGCACACCCAACAACACCATGCGAATGGAAAGAAGCCCAATCAAAGCTTATTCATCGTGTAGAAACGCACATAGAAGCGAAAAGACGGTGTTTTGTTATTTTGGTCTCATTACATACACATTGCGAATTCTGTGTCAATGTGCATTTACATCAAAGAACACGACTTGAAATGAGCAAAATCCAAGATTCTTCTTTCTATGTAGATGGAACGCAAAACAACCTGTTTTGCTTTGTTTTGGCATTACACTTTGCTTTGCTATTTGTGGGTGAATGAACACTGAAACAACCAACACCACCATGCGAATTGAAAGAAGCCCAATCCAAGCTTATTCGTCTTCTCTCTATGCATATGGAAGCAAAAAGACGCTGTTTTGTTATTTTGGTCTAATTACATAAACTTTGCGATTTCTGGGTCAATGTGCATTTTCACCAAAGAACAGGACTTGAAATAAGAGAAAGCCAAGATTCTTCTTTCTATGTAGTTGGAACCCAAAATAACCTATTTTGGCTTCTTACATTTCCGTTTGCTATATGTGGGTGAATGAACAACGAAAGAAAAATCAAAGCTTATTTGTCCTCTTTCTATTGAGATGGAACCAAAACACCTGTGCTTGAATTGGGCTGATAACAAACCTTTGCGATTTCTGGGTGAATGTGCATTCTAACCCCAAAAACAACAATTGGAAATAAGCCCCATCAGAGCTTTATCATCTTCTTTTTAGGTAGATGGAACCCAAAACTCCTTTTTGCTTTGGTTGAGGGCGATTCTGGTGCACACCCAACACCATGCGAATTGAAAGAAGGTTTTTCTCTACACATATGGAAGCGAAAAGACGCTGTTTTTTAAATTTTGGTCTCGTTACATACACTTTGCGTTTTCTGAGTCAATGTTGCATTTACACCAAAGAACACGACTTGAAATAAGCTACATCCAAGATTCGTCTTTCTATGTAGATGGAACCCAAAACAACCGGTTATGCTTTGTTATGGCATTTTACAATTCGCGTTGCTATTTGTGGGTGAATGAAAACCGAAAGAAAAATCAAAGCTTATTCGTCCTCTTTCTATTGAGATGGAACCAAGACTTCTCTGCTTAATTTGGGCTGATAACAAACATTTCACTCTGCGATTTTTGGGTGAATGTGCATTCTACCGCGAAAAACAACAATATGCCCCATCAGAGCTAATTCATCCTCTTTTTATGCAGACGGAACCCATAAAGCCTTTTTGCTTTGGTTGGGGGTGATTCTGGTGCACACCCAAAAAACAACTGGCGAATGGAAAGAAGCCCAATCAAAGCTTATTCATCGTGTAGAAACGCACATAGAAGCGAAAAGACGGTGTTTTGTTATTTTGGTCTCATTACATACACTTTGCGAATTCTGTGTCAATGTGCATTTACATCAAAGAACACGACTTGAAATGAGCAAAATGCAAGATTCTTCTTTCTATGTAGATGGAACGCAAAACAACCTGTTTTGCTTTGTTTTGGCATTACACTTTGCTTTGCTATTTGTGGGTGAATGAACACTGAAACAACCAACACCACCATGCGAATTGAAAGAAGCCCAATCCAAGCTTATTCGTCTTCTCTCTATGCATATGGAAGCAAAAAGACGCTGTTTTGTTATTTTGGTCTAATTACATAAACTTTGCGATTTCTGGGTCAATGTGCATTTTCACCAAAGAACAGGACTTGAAATAAGAGAAAGCCAAGATTCTTCTTTCTATGTAGTTGGAACCCAAAATAACCTATTTTGGCTTATTACATTTCCGTTTGCTATATGTGGGTGAATGAACAACGAAAGAAAAATCAAAGCTTATTTGTCCTCTTTCTATTGAGATGGAACCAAAACACCTGTGCTTGAATTGGGCTGATAACAAACCTTTGCGATTTCTGGGTGAATGTGCATTCTAACCCCAAAAACAACAATTGGAAATAAGCCCCATCAGAGCTTTATCATCTTCTTTTTAGGTAGATGGAACCCAAAACTCCTTTTTGCTTTGGTTGAGGGCGATTCTGGTGCACACCCAACAACACCATGCGAATGGAAAGAAGCCCAATCAAAGCTTATTCATCGTGTAGAAACGCACATAGAAGCGAAAAGACGGTGTTTTGTTATTTTGGTCTCATTACATACACTTTGCGAATTCTGTGTCAATGTGCATTTACATCAAAGAACACGACTTGAAATGAGCAAAATGCAAGATTCTTCTTTCTATGTAGATGGAACGCAAAACAACCTGTTTTGCTTTGTTTTGGCATTACACTTTGCTTTGCTATTTGTGGGTGAATGAACACTGAAACAACCAACACCACCATGCGAATTGAAAGAAGCCCAATCCAAGCTTATTCGTCTTCTCTCTATGCATATGGAAGCAAAAAGACGCTGTTTTGTTATTTTGGTCTAATTACATAAACTTTGCGATTTCTGGGTCAATGTGCATTTTCACCAAAGAACAGGACTTGAAATAAGAGAAAGCCAAGATTCTTCTTTCTATGTAGTTGGAACCCAAAATAACCTATTTTGGCTTATTACATTTCCGTTTGCTATATGTGGGTGAATGAACAACGAAAGAAAAATCAAAGCTTATTTGTCCTCTTTCTATTGAGATGGAACCAAAACACCTGTGCTTGAATTGGGCTGATAACAAACCTTTGCGATTTCTGGGTGAATGTGCATTCTAACCCCAAAAACAACAATTGGAAATAAGCCCCATCAGAGCTTTATCATCTTCTTTTTAGGTAGATGGAACCCAAAACTCCTTTTTGCTTTGGTTGAGGGCGATTCTGGTGCACACCCAACAACACCATGCGAATGGAAAGAAGCCCAATCAAAGCTTATTCATCGTGTAGAAACGCACATAGAAGCGAAAAGACGGTGTTTTGTTATTTTGGTCTCATTACATACACTTTGCGAATTCTGTGTCAATGTGCATTTACATCAAAGAACACGACTTGAAATGAGCAAAATGCAAGATTCTTCTTTCTATGTAGATGGAACGCAAAACAACCTGTTTTGCTTTGTTTTGGCATTACACTTTGCTTTGCTATTTGTGGGTGAATGAACACTGAAACAACCAACACCACCATGCGAATTGAAAGAAGCCCAATCCAAGCTTATTCGTCTTCTCTCTATGCATATGGAAGCAAAAAGACGCTGTTTTGTTATTTTGGTCTAATTACATAAACTTTGCGATTTCTGGGTCAATGTGCATTTTCACCAAAGAACAGGACTTGAAATAAGAGAAAGCCAAGATTCTTCTTTCTATGTAGTTGGAACCCAAAATAACCTATTTTGGCTTATTACATTTCCGTTTGCTATATGTGGGTGAATGAACAACGAAAGAAAAATCAAAGCTTATTTGTCCTCTTTCTATTGAGATGGAACCAAAACACCTGTGCTTGAATTGGGCTGATAACAAACCTTTGCGATTTCTGGGTGAATGTGCATTCTAACCCCAAAAACAACAATTGGAAATAAGCCCCATCAGAGCTTTATCATCTTCTTTTTAGGTAGATGGAACCCAAAACTCCTTTTTGCTTTGGTTGAGGGCGATTCTGGTGCACACCCAACAACACCATGCGAATGGAAAGAAGCCCAATCAAAGCTTATTCATCGTGTAGAAACGCACATAGAAGCGAAAAGACGGTGTTTTGTTATTTTGGTCTCATTACATACACTTTGCGAATTCTGTGTCAATGTGCATTTACATCAAAGAACACGACTTGAAATGAGCAAAATGCAAGATTCTTCTTTCTATGTAGATGGAACGCAAAACAACCTGTTTTGCTTTGTTTTGGCATTACACTTTGCTTTGCTATTTGTGGGTGAATGAACACTGAAACAACCAACACCACCATGCGAATTGAAAGAAGCCCAATCCAAGCTTATTCGTCTTCTCTCTATGCATATGGAAGCAAAAAGACGCTGTTTTGTTATTTTGGTCTAATTACATAAACTTTGCGATTTCTGGGTCAATGTGCATTTTCACCAAAGAACAGGACTTGAAATAAGAGAAAGCCAAGATTCTTCTTTCTATGTAGTTGGAACCCAAAATAACCTATTTTGGCTTATTACATTTCCGTTTGCTATATGTGGGTGAATGAACAACGAAAGAAAAATCAAAGCTTATTTGTCCTCTTTCTATTGAGATGGAACCAAAACACCTGTGCTTGAATTGGGCTGATAACAAACCTTTGCGATTTCTGGGTGAATGTGCATTCTAACCCCAAAAACAACAATTGGAAATAAGCCCCATCAGAGCTTTATCATCTTCTTTTTAGGTAGATGGAACCCAAAACTCCTTTTTGCTTTGGTTGAGGGCGATTCTGGTGCACACCCAACAACACCATGCGAATGGAAAGAAGCCCAATCAAAGCTTATTCATCGTGTAGAAACGCACATAGAAGCGAAAAGACGGTGTTTTGTTATTTTGGTCTCATTACATACACTTTGCGAATTCTGTGTCAATGTGCATTTACATCAAAGAACACGACTTGAAATGAGCAAAATGCAAGATTCTTCTTTCTATGTAGATGGAACGCAAAACAACCTGTTTTGCTTTGTTTTGGCATTACACTTTGCTTTGCTATTTGTGGGTGAATGAACACTGAAACAACCAACACCACCATGCGAATTGAAAGAAGCCCAATCCAAGCTTATTCGTCTTCTCTCTATGCATATGGAAGCAAAAAGACGCTGTTTTGTTATTTTGGTCTAATTACATAAACTTTGCGATTTCTGGGTCAATGTGCATTTTCACCAAAGAACAGGACTTGAAATAAGAGAAAGCCAAGATTCTTCTTTCTATGTAGTTGGAACCCAAAATAACCTATTTTGGCTTCTTACATTTCCGTTTGCTATATGTGGGTGAATGAACAACGAAAGAAAAATCAAAGCTTATTTGTCCTCTTTCTATTGAGATGGAACCAAAACACCTGTGCTTGAATTGGGCTGATAACAAACCTTTGCGATTTCTGGGTGAATGTGCATTCTAACCCCAAAAACAACAATTGGAAATAAGCCCCATCAGAGCTTTATCATCTTCTTTTTAGGTAGATGGAACCCAAAACTCCTTTTTGCTTTGGTTGAGGGCGATTCTGGTGCACACCCAACACCATGCGAATTGAAAGAAGGTTTTTCTCTACACATATGGAAGCGAAAAGACGCTGTTTTTTTAATTTTGGTCTCGTTACATACACTTTGCGTTTTCTGAGTCAATGTTGCATTTACACCAAAGAACACGACTTGAAATAAGCTACATCCAAGATTCGTCTTTCTATGTAGATGGAACCCAAAACAACCGGTTTTGCTTTGTTATGGCATTTTACAATTCGCGTTGCTATTTGTGGGTGAATGAAAACCGAAAGAAAAATCAAAGCTTATTCGTCCTCTTTCTATTGAGATGGAACCAAGACTTCTCTGCTTAATTTGGGCTGATAACAAACATTTCACTCTGCGATTTTTGGGTGAATG
Source organism: Podarcis erhardii (assembly GCF_964252035.2). Classification (NCBI taxonomy): domain Eukaryota; kingdom Metazoa; phylum Chordata; class Lepidosauria; order Squamata; family Lacertidae; genus Podarcis; species Podarcis erhardii. The sequence continues at coordinate 72,240 of NW_028292821.1, read as the reverse complement.
TGCATTCTAACGCGAAAAACAACAATATGCCCCATCAGAGCTAATTCATCCTCTTTTTATGCAGACGGAACCCATAAAGCCTTTTTGCTTTGGTTGGGGGTGATTCTGGTGCACACCCAAAAAACAACTGGCGAATGGAAAGAAGCCCAATCAAAGCTTATTCATCGTGTAGAAACGCACATAGAAGCGAAAAGACGGTGTTTTGTTATTTTGGTCTCATTACATACACTTTGCGAATTCTGGGTCAATGTGCATTTACATCAAGGAACACGACTTGAAATGAGCAAAATGCAAGATTCTTCTTTCTACGTAGATGGAACGCAAAACAACCTGTTTTGCTTTGTTTTGGCATTACACTTTGCTTTGCTATTTGTGGGTGAATGAACACTGAAACAACCAACACCACCATGCGAATTGAAAGAAGCCCAATCAAAGCTTATTCGTCTTCTCTCTATGCATATGGAAGCAAAAAGACGCTGTTTTGTTATTTTGGTCTAATTACATAAACTTTGCGATTTCTGGGTCAATGTGCATTTTCACCAAAAACAGGACTTGAAATAAGAGAAAGCCAAGATTCTTCTTTCTATGTAGTTGGAACCCAAAATAACCTATTTTGGCTTATTACATTTCCGTTTGCTATATGTGGGTGAATGAACAACGAAAGAAAAATCAAAGCTTATTTGTCCTCTTTCTATTGAGATGGAACCAAAACACCTGTGCTTGAATTGGGCTGATAACAAACCTTTGCGATTTCTGGGTGAATGTGCATTCTAACCCCAAAAACAACAATTGGAAATAAGCCCCATCAGAGCTTTATCATCTTCTTTTTAGGTAGATGGAACCCAAAACTCCTTTTTGCTTTGGTTGAGGGCGATTCTGGTGCACACCCAACAACACCATGCGAATTGAAAGAAGCCCAATCAAAGCTTATTCATCGTGTAGAAACGCACATAGAAGCGAAAAGACGGTGTTTTGTTATTTTGGTCTCATTACATACACATTGCGAATTCTGTGTCAATGTGCATTTACATCAAAGAACACGACTTGAAATGAGCAAAATGCAAGATTCTTCTTTCTATGTAGATGGAACGCAAAACAACCTGTTTTGCTTTGTTTTGGCATTACACTTTGCTTTGCTATTTGTGGGTGAATGAACACTGAAACAACCAACACCACCATGCGAATTGAAAGAAGCCCAATCCAAGCTTATTCGTCTTCTCTCTATGCATATGGAAGCAAAAAGACGCTGTTTTGTTATTTTGGTCTAATTACATAAACTTTGCGATTTCTGGGTCAATGTGCATTTTCACCAAAGAACAGGACTTGAAATAAGAGAAAGCCAAGATTCTTCTTTCTATGTAGTTGGAACCCAAAATAACCTATTTTGGCTTATTACATTTCCGTTTGCTATATGTGGGTGAATGAACAACGAAAGAAAAATCAAAGCTTATTTGTCCTCTTTCTATTGAGATGGAACCAAAACACCTGTGCTTGAATTGGGCTGATAACAAACCTTTGCGATTTCTGGGTGAATGTGCATTCTAACCCCAAAAACAACAATTGGAAATAAGCCCCATCAGAGCTTTATCATCTTCTTTTTAGGTAGATGGAACCCAAAACTCCTTTTTGCTTTGGTTGAGGGCGATTCTGGTGCACACCCAACAACACCATGCGAATTGAAAGAAGCCCAATCAAAGCTTATTCATCGTGTAGAAACGCACATAGAAGCGAAAAGACGGTGTTTTGTTATTTTGGTCTCATTACATACACATTGCGAATTCTGTGTCAATGTGCATTTACATCAAAGAACACGACTTGAAATGAGCAAAATCCAAGATTCTTCTTTCTATGTAGATGGAACGCAAAACAACCTGTTTTGCTTTGTTTTGGCATTACACTTTGCTTTGCTATTTGTGGGTGAATGAACACTGAAACAACCAACACCACCATGCGAATTGAAAGAAGCCCAATCCAAGCTTATTCGTCTTCTCTCTATGCATATGGAAGCAAAAAGACGCTGTTTTGTTATTTTGGTCTAATTACATAAACTTTGCGATTTCTGGGTCAATGTGCATTTTCACCAAAGAACAGGACTTGAAATAAGAGAAAGCCAAGATTCTTCTTTCTATGTAGTTGGAACCCAAAATAACCTATTTTGGCTTATTACATTTCCGTTTGCTATATGTGGGTGAATGAACAACGAAAGAAAAATCAAAGCTTATTTGTCCTCTTTCTATTGAGATGGAACCAAAACACCTGTGCTTGAATTGGGCTGATAACAAACCTTTGCGATTTCTGGGTGAATGTGCATTCTAACCCCAAAAACAACAATTGGAAATAAGCCCCATCAGAGCTTTATCATCTTCTTTTTAGGTAGATGGAACCCAAAACTCCTTTTTGCTTTGGTTGAGGGCGATTCTGGTGCACACCCAACAACACCATGCGAATGGAAAGAAGCCCAATCAAAGCTTATTCATCGTGTAGAAACGCACATAGAAGCGAAAAGACGGTGTTTTGTTATTTTGGTCTCATTACATACACTTTGCGAATTCTGTGTCAATGTGCATTTACATCAAAGAACACGACTTGAAATGAGCAAAATGCAAGATTCTTCTTTCTATGTAGATGGAACGCAAAACAACCTGTTTTGCTTTGTTTTGGCATTACACTTTGCTTTGCTATTTGTGGGTGAATGAACACTGAAACAACCAACACCACCATGCGAATTGAAAGAAGCCCAATCCAAGCTTATTCGTCTTCTCTCTATGCATATGGAAGCAAAAAGACGCTGTTTTGTTATTTTGGTCTAATTACATAAACTTTGCGATTTCTGGGTCAATGTGCATTTTCACCAAAGAACAGGACTTGAAATAAGAGAAAGCCAAGATTCTTCTTTCTATGTAGTTGGAACCCAAAATAACCTATTTTGGCTTATTACATTTCCGTTTGCTATATGTGGGTGAATGAACAACGAAAGAAAAATCAAAGCTTATTTGTCCTCTTTCTATTGAGATGGAACCAAAACACCTGTGCTTGAATTGGGCTGATAACAAACCTTTGCGATTTCTGGGTGAATGTGCATTCTAACCCCAAAAACAACAATTGGAAATAAGCCCCATCAGAGCTTTATCATCTTCTTTTTAGGTAGATGGAACCCAAAACTCCTTTTTGCTTTGGTTGAGGGCGATTCTGGTGCACACCCAACAACACCATGCGAATTGAAAGAAGCCCAATCAAAGCTTATTCATCGTGTAGAAACGCACATAGAAGCGAAAAGACGGTGTTTTGTTATTTTGGTCTCATTACATACACATTGCGAATTCTGTGTCAATGTGCATTTACATCAAAGAACACGACTTGAAATGAGCAAAATCCAAGATTCTTCTTTCTATGTAGATGGAACGCAAAACAACCTGTTTTGCTTTGTTTTGGCATTACACTTTGCTTTGCTATTTGTGGGTGAATGAACACTGAAACAACCAACACCACCATGCGAATTGAAAGAAGCCCAATCCAAGCTTATTCGTCTTCTCTCTATGCATATGGAAGCAAAAAGACGCTGTTTTGTTATTTTGGTCTAATTACATAAACTTTGCGATTTCTGGGTCAATGTGCATTTTCACCAAAGAACAGGACTTGAAATAAGAGAAAGCCAAGATTCTTCTTTCTATGTAGTTGGAACCCAAAATAACCTATTTTGGCTTATTACATTTCCGTTTGCTATATGTGGGTGAATGAACAACGAAAGAAAAATCAAAGCTTATTTGTCCTCTTTCTATTGAGATGGAACCAAAACACCTGTGCTTGAATTGGGCTGATAACAAACCTTTGCGATTTCTGGGTGAATGTGCATTCTAACCCCAAAAACAACAATTGGAAATAAGCCCCATCAGAGCTTTATCATCTTCTTTTTAGGTAGATGGAACCCAAAACTCCTTTTTGCTTTGGTTGAGGGCGATTCTGGTGCACACCCAACAACACCATGCGAATTGAAAGAAGCCCAATCAAAGCTTATTCATCGTGTAGAAACGCACATAGAAGCGAAAAGACGGTGTTTTGTTATTTTGGTCTCATTACATACACATTGCGAATTCTGTGTCAATGTGCATTTACATCAAAGAACACGACTTGAAATGAGCAAAATGCAAGATTCTTCTTTCTATGTAGATGGAACGCAAAACAACCTGTTTTGCTTTGTTTTGGCATTACACTTTGCTTTGCTATTTGTGGGTGAATGAACACTGAAACAACCAACACCACCATGCGAATTGAAAGAAGCCCAATCCAAGCTTATTCGTCTTCTCTCTATGCATATGGAAGCAAAAAGACGCTGTTTTGTTATTTTGGTCTAATTACATAAACTTTGCGATTTCTGGGTCAATGTGCATTTTCACCAAAGAACAGGACTTGAAATAAGAGAAAGCCAAGATTCTTCTTTCTATGTAGTTGGAACCCAAAATAACCTATTTTGGCTTATTACATTTCCGTTTGCTATATGTGGGTGAATGAACAACGAAAGAAAAATCAAAGCTTATTTGTCCTCTTTCTATTGAGATGGAACCAAAACACCTGTGCTTGAATTGGGCTGATAACAAACCTTTGCGATTTCTGGGTGAATGTGCATTCTAACCCCAAAAACAACAATTGGAAATAAGCCCCATCAGAGCTTTATCATCTTCTTTTTAGGTAGATGGAACCCAAAACTCCTTTTTGCTTTGGTTGAGGGCGATTCTGGTGCACACCCAACAACACCATGCGAATTGAAAGAAGCCCAATCAAAGCTTATTCATCGTGTAGAAACGCACATAGAAGCGAAAAGACGGTGTTTTGTTATTTTGGTCTCATTACATACACTTTGCGAATTCTGTGTCAATGTGCATTTACATCAAAGAACACGACTTGAAATGAGCAAAATCCAAGATTCTTCTTTCTATGCAGATGGAACGCAAAACAACCTGTTTTGCTTTGTTTTGGCATTACACTTTGCTTTGCTATTTGTGGGTGAATGAACACTGAAACAACCAACACCACCATGCGAATTGAAAGAAGCCCAATCCAAGCTTATTCGTCTTCTCTCTATGCATATGGAAGCAAAAAGACGCTGTTTTGTTATTTTGGTCTAATTACATAAACTTTGCGATTTCTGGGTCAATGTGCATTTTCACCAAAGAACAGGACTTGAAATAAGAGAAAGCCAAGATTCTTCTTTCTATGTAGTTGGAACCCAAAATAACCTATTTTGGCTTATTACATTTCCGTTTGCTATATGTGGGTGAATGAACAACGAAAGAAAAATCAAAGCTTATTTGTCCTCTTTCTATTGAGATGGAACCAAAACACCTGTGCTTGAATTGGGCTGATAACAAACCTTTGCGATTTCTGGGTGAATGTGCATTCTAACCCCAAAAACAACAATTGGAAATAAGCCCCATCAGAGCTTTATCATCTTCTTTTTAGGTAGATGGAACCCAAAACTCCTTTTTGCTTTGGTTGAGGGCGATTCTGGTGCACACCCAACAACACCATGCGAATTGAAAGAAGCCCAATCAAAGCTTATTCATCGTGTAGAAACGCACATAGAAGCGAAAAGACGGTGTTTTGTTATTTTGGTCTCATTACATACACATTGCGAATTCTGTGTCAATGTGCATTTACATCAAAGAACACGACTTGAAATGAGCAAAATGCAAGATTCTTCTTTCTATGTAGATGGAACGCAAAACAACCTGTTTTGCTTTGTTTTGGCATTACACTTTGCTTTGCTATTTGTGGGTGAATGAACACTGAAACAACCAACACCACCATGCGAATTGAAAGAAGCCCAATCCAAGCTTATTCGTCTTCTCTCTATGCATATGGAAGCAAAAAGACGCTGTTTTGTTATTTTGGTCTAATTACATAAACTTTGCGATTTCTGGGTCAATGTGCATTTTCACCAAAGAACAGGACTTGAAATAAGAGAAAGCCAAGATTCTTCTTTCTATGTAGTTGGAACCCAAAATAACCTATTTTGGCTTATTACATTTCCGTTTGCTATATGTGGGTGAATGAACAACGAAAGAAAAATCAAAGCTTATTTGTCCTCTTTCTATTGAGATGGAACCAAAACACCTGTGCTTGAATTGGGCTGATAACAAACCTTTGCGATTTCTGGGTGAATGTGCATTCTAACCCCAAAAACAACAATTGGAAATAAGCCCCATCAGAGCTTTATCATCTTCTTTTTAGGTAGATGGAACCCAAAACTCCTTTTTGCTTTGGTTGAGGGCGATTCTGGTGCACACCCAACAACACCATGCGAATTGAAAGAAGCCCAATCAAAGCTTATTCATCGTGTAGAAACGCACATAGAAGCGAAAAGACGGTGTTTTGTTATTTTGGTCTCATTACATACACATTGCGAATTCTGTGTCAATGTGCATTTACATCAAAGAACACGACTTGAAATGAGCAAAATGCAAGATTCTTCTTTCTATGTAGATGGAACGCAAAACAACCTGTTTTGCTTTGTTTTGGCATTACACTTTGCTTTGCTATTTGTGGGTGAATGAACACTGAAACAACCAACACCACCATGCGAATTGAAAGAAGCCCAATCCAAGCTTATTCGTCTTCTCTCTATGCATATGGAAGCAAAAAGACGCTGTTTTGTTATTTTGGTCTAATTACATAAACTTTGCGATTTCTGGGTCAATGTGCATTTTCACCAAAGAACAGGACTTGAAATAAGAGAAAGCCAAGATTCTTCTTTCTATGTAGTTGGAACCCAAAATAACCTATTTTGGCTTATTACATTTCCGTTTGCTATATGTGGGTGAATGAACAACGAAAGAAAAATCAAAGCTTATTTGTCCTCTTTCTATTGAGATGGAACCAAAACACCTGTGCTTGAATTGGGCTGATAACAAACCTTTGCGATTTCTGGGTGAATGTGCATTCTAACCCCAAAAACAACAATTGGAAATAAGCCCCATCAGAGCTTTATCATCTTCTTTTTAGGTAGATGGAACCCAAAACTCCTTTTTGCTTTGGTTGAGGGCGATTCTGGTGCACACCCAACAACACCATGCGAATTGAAAGAAGCCCAATCAAAGCTTATTCATCGTGTAGAAACGCACATAGAAGCGAAAAGACGGTGTTTTGTTATTTTGGTCTCATTACATACACATTGCGAATTCTGTGTCAATGTGCATTTACATCAAAGAACACGACTTGAAATGAGCAAAATGCAAGATTCTTCTTTCTATGTAGATGGAACGCAAAACAACCTGTTTTGCTTTGTTTTGGCATTACACTTTGCTTTGCTATTTGTGGGTGAATGAACACTGAAACAACCAACACCACCATGCGAATTGAAAGAAGCCCAATCCAAGCTTATTCGTCTTCTCTCTATGCATATGGAAGCAAAAAGACGCTGTTTTGTTATTTTGGTCTAATTACATAAACTTTGCGATTTCTGGGTCAATGTGCATTTTCACCAAAGAACAGGACTTGAAATAAGAGAAAGCCAAGATTCTTCTTTCTATGTAGTTGGAACCCAAAATAACCTATTTTGGCTTATTACATTTCCGTTTGCTATATGTGGGTGAATGAACAACGAAAGAAAAATCAAAGCTTATTTGTCCTCTTTCTATTGAGATGGAACCAAAACACCTGTGCTTGAATTGGGCTGATAACAAACCTTTGCGATTTCTGGGTGAATGTGCATTCTAACCCCAAAAACAACAATTGGAAATAAGCCCCATCAGAGCTTTATCATCTTCTTTTTAGGTAGATGGAACCCAAAACTCCTTTTTGCTTTGGTTGAGGGCGATTCTGGTGCACACCCAACAACACCATGCGAATTGAAAGAAGCCCAATCAAAGCTTATTCATCGTGTAGAAACGCACATAGAAGCGAAAAGACGGTGTTTTGTTATTTTGGTCTCATTACATACACTTTGCGAATTCTGTGTCAATGTGCATTTACATCAAAGAACACGACTTGAAATGAGCAAAATCCAAGATTCTTCTTTCTATGCAGATGGAACGCAAAACAACCTGTTTTGCTTTGTTTTGGCATTACACTTTGCTTTGCTATTTGTGGGTGAATGAACACTGAAACAACCAACACCACCATGCGAATTGAAAGAAGCCCAATCCAAGCTTATTCGTCTTCTCTCTATGCATATGGAAGCAAAAAGACGCTGTTTTGTTATTTTGGTCTAATTACATAAACTTTGCGATTTCTGGGTCAATGTGCATTTTCACCAAAGAACAGGACTTGAAATAAGAGAAAGCCAAGATTCTTCTTTCTATGTAGTTGGAACCCAAAATAACCTATTTTGGCTTATTACATTTCCGTTTGCTATATGTGGGTGAATGAACAACGAAAGAAAAATCAAAGCTTATTTGTCCTCTTTCTATTGAGATGGAACCAAAACACCTGTGCTTGAATTGGGCTGATAACAAACCTTTGCGATTTCTGGGTGAATGTGCATTCTAACCCCAAAAACAACAATTGGAAATAAGCCCCATCAGAGCTTTATCATCTTCTTTTTAGGTAGATGGAACCCAAAACTCCTTTTTGCTTTGGTTGAGGGCGATTCTGGTGCACACCCAACAACACCATGCGAATTGAAAGAAGCCCAATCAAAGCTTATTCATCGTGTAGAAACGCACATAGAAGCGAAAAGACGGTGTTTTGTTATTTTGGTCTCATTACATACACATTGCGAATTCTGTGTCAATGTGCATTTACATCAAAGAACACGACTTGAAATGAGCAAAATGCAAGATTCTTCTTTCTATGTAGATGGAACGCAAAACAACCTGTTTTGCTTTGTTTTGGCATTACACTTTGCTTTGCTATTTGTGGGTGAATGAACACTGAAACAACCAACACCACCATGCGAATTGAAAGAAGCCCAATCCAAGCTTATTCGTCTTCTCTCTATGCATATGGAAGCAAAAAGACGCTGTTTTGTTATTTTGGTCTAATTACATAAACTTTGCGATTTCTGGGTCAATGTGCATTTTCACCAAAGAACAGGACTTGAAATAAGAGAAAGCCAAGATTCTTCTTTCTATGTAGTTGGAACCCAAAATAACCTATTTTGGCTTATTACATTTCCGTTTGCTATATGTGGGTGAATGAACAACGAAAGAAAAATCAAAGCTTATTTGTCCTCTTTCTATTGAGATGGAACCAAAACACCTGTGCTTGAATTGGGCTGATAACAAACCTTTGCGATTTCTGGGTGAATGTGCATTCTAACCCCAAAAACAACAATTGGAAATAAGCCCCATCAGAGCTTTATCATCTTCTTTTTAGGTAGATGGAACCCAAAACTCCTTTTTGCTTTGGTTGAGGGCGATTCTGGTGCACACCCAACAACACCATGCGAATTGAAAGAAGCCCAATCAAAGCTTATTCATCGTGTAGAAACGCACATAGAAGCGAAAAGACGGTGTTTTGTTATTTTGGTCTCATTACATACACATTGCGAATTCTGTGTCAATGTGCATTTACATCAAAGAACACGACTTGAAATGAGCAAAATGCAAGATTCTTCTTTCTATGTAGATGGAACGCAAAACAACCTGTTTTGCTTTGTTTTGGCATTACACTTTGCTTTGCTATTTGTGGGTGAATGAACACTGAAACAACCAACACCACCATGCGAATTGAAAGAAGCCCAATCCAAGCTTATTCGTCTTCTCTCTATGCATATGGAAGCAAAAAGACGCTGTTTTGTTATTTTGGTCTAATTACATAAACTTTGCGATTTCTGGGTCAATGTGCATTTTCACCAAAGAACAGGACTTGAAATAAGAGAAAGCCAAGATTCTTCTTTCTATGTAGTTGGAACCCAAAATAACCTATTTTGGCTTATTACATTTCCGTTTGCTATATGTGGGTGAATGAACAACTCAAGAAAAATCAAAGCTTATTTGTCCTCTTTCTATTGAGATGGAACCAAAACACCTGTGCTTGAATTGGGCTGATAACAAACCTTTGCGATTTCTGGGTGAATGTGCATTCTAACCCCAAAAACAACAATTGGAAATAAGCCCCATCAGAGCTTTATCATCTTCTTTTTAGGTAGATGGAACCCAAAACTCCTTTTTGCTTTGGTTGAGGGCGATTCTGGTGCACACCCAACAACACCATGCGAATGGAAAGAAGCCCAATCAAAGCTTATTCATCGTGTAGAAACGCACATAGAAGCGAAAAGACGGTGTTTTGTTATTTTGGTCTCATTACATACACTTTGCGAATTCTGTGTCAATGTGCATTTACATCAAAGAACACGACTTGAAATGAGCAAAATCCAAGATTCTTCTTTCTATGCAGATGGAACGCAAAACAACCTGTTTTGCTTTGTTTTGGCATTACACTTTGCTTTGCTATTTGTGGGTGAATGAACACTGAAACAACCAACACCACCATGCGAATTGAAAGAAGCCCAATCCAAGCTTATTCGTCTTCTCTCTATGCATATGGAAGCAAAAAGACGCTGTTTTGTTATTTTGGTCTAATTACATAAACTTTGCGATTTCTGGGTCAATGTGCATTTTCACCAAAGAACAGGACTTGAAATAAGAGAAAGCCAAGATTCTTCTTTCTATGTAGTTGGAACCCAAAATAACCTATTTTGGCTTATTACATTTCCGTTTGCTATATGTGGGTGAATGAACAACGAAAGAAAAATCAAAGCTTATTTGTCCTCTTTCTATTGAGATGGAACCAAAACACCTGTGCTTGAATTGGGCTGATAACAAACCTTTGCGATTTCTGGGTGAATGTGCATTCTAACCCCAAAAACAACAATTGGAAATAAGCCCCATCAGAGCTTTATCATCTTCTTTTTAGGTAGATGGAACCCAAAACTCCTTTTTGCTTTGGTTGAGGGCGATTCTGGTGCACACCCAACAACACCATGCGAATTGAAAGAAGCCCAATCAAAGCTTATTCATCGTGTAGAAACGCACATAGAAGCGAAAAGACGGTGTTTTGTTATTTTGGTCTCATTACATACACATTGCGAATTCTGTGTCAATGTGCATTTACATCAAAGAACACGACTTGAAATGAGCAAAATGCAAGATTCTTCTTTCTATGTAGATGGAACGCAAAACAACCTGTTTTGCTTTGTTTTGGCATTACACTTTGCTTTGCTATTTGTGGGTGAATGAACACTGAAACAACCAACACCACCATGCGAATTGAAAGAAGCCCAATCCAAGCTTATTCGTCTTCTCTCTATGCATATGGAAGCAAAAAGACGCTGTTTTGTTATTTTGGTCTAATTACATAAACTTTGCGATTTCTGGGTCAATGTGCATTTTCACCAAAGAACAGGACTTGAAATAAGAGAAAGCCAAGATTCTTCTTTCTATGTAGTTGGAACCCAAAATAACCTATTTTGGCTTATTACATTTCCGTTTGCTATATGTGGGTGAATGAACAACGAAAGAAAAATCAAAGCTTATTTGTCCTCTTTCTATTGAGATGGAACCAAAACACCTGTGCTTGAATTGGGCTGATAACAAACCTTTGCGATTTCTGGGTGAATGTGCATTCTAACCCCAAAAACAACAATTGGAAATCAGCCCCATCAGAGCTTTATCATCTTCTTTTTAGGTAGATGGAACCCAAAACTCCTTTTTGCTTTGGTTGAGGGCGATTCTGGTGCACACCCAACAACACCATGCGAATTGAAAGAAGCCCAATCAAAGCTTATTCATCGTGTAGAAACGCACATAGAAGCGAAAAGACGGTGTTTTGTTATTTTGGTCTCATTACATACACTTTGCGAATTCTGTGTCAATGTGCATTTACATCAAAGAACACGACTTGAAATGAGCAAAATCCAAGATTCTTCTTTCTATGCAGATGGAACGCAAAACAACCTGTTTTGCTTTGTTTTGGCATTACACTTTGCTTTGCTATTTGTGGGTGAATGAACACTGAAACAACCAACACCACCATGCGAATTGAAAGAAGCCCAATCCAAGCTTATTCGTCTTCTCTCTATGCATATGGAAGCGAAAAGACGCTGTTTTGTTATTTTGGTCTAATTACATAAACTTTGCGATTTCTGGGTCAATGTGCATTTTCACCAAAGAACAGGACTTGAAATAAGAGAAAGCCAAGATTCTTCTTTCTATGTAGTTGGAACCCAAAATAACCTATTTTGGCTTATTACATTTCCGTTTGCTATATGTGGGTGAATGAACAACGAAAGAAAAATCAAAGCTTATTTGTCCTCTTTCTATTGAGATGGAACCAAAACACCTGTGCTTGAATTGGGCTGATAACAAACCTTTGCGATTTCTGGGTGAATGTGCATTCTAACCCCAAAAACAACAATTGGAAATAAGCCCCATCAGAGCTTTATCATCTTCTTTTTAGGTAGATGGAACCCAAAACTCCTTTTTGCTTTGGTTGAGGGCGATTCTGGTGCACACCCAACAACACCATGCGAATGGAAAGAAGCCCAATCAAAGCTTATTCATCGTGTAGAAACGCACATAGAAGCGAAAAGACGGTGTTTTGTTATTTTGGTCTCATTACATACACTTTGCGAATTCTGTGTCAATGTGCATTTACATCAAAGAACACGACTTGAAATGAGCAAAATGCAAGATTCTTCTTTCTATGTAGATGGAACGCAAAACAACCTGTTTTGCTTTGTTTTGGCATTACACTTTGCTTTGCTATTTGTGGGTGAATGAACACTGAAACAACCAACACCACCATGCGAATTGAAAGAAGCCCAATCCAAGCTTATTCGTCTTCTCTCTATGCATATGGAAGCGAAAAGACGCTGTTTTGTTATTTTGGTCTAATTACATAAACTTTGCGATTTCTGGGTCAATGTGCATTTTCACCAAAGAACAGGACTTGAAATAAGAGAAAGCCAAGATTCTTCTTTCTATGTAGTTGGAACCCAAAATAACCTATTTTGGCTTCTTACATTTCCGTTTGCTATATGTGGGTGAATGAACAACGAAAGAAAAATCAAAGCTTATTTGTCCTCTTTCTATTGAGATGGAACCAAAACACCTGTGCTTGAATTGGGCTGATAACAAACCTTTGCGATTTCTGGGTGAATGTGCATTCTAACCCCAAAAACAACCATTGGAAATAAGCCCCATCAGAGCTTTATCATCTTCTTTTTAGGTAGATGGAACCCAAAACTCCTTTTTGCTTTGGTTGAGGGCGATTCTGGTGCACACCCAACAACACCATGCGAATGGAAAGAAGCCCAATCAAAGCTTATTCATCGTGTAGAAACGCACATAGAAGCGAAAAGACGGTGTTTTGTTATTTTGGTCTCATTACATACACTTTGCGAATTCTGTGTCAATGTGCATTTACATCAAAGAACACGACTTGAAATGAGCAAAATGCAAGATTCTTCTTTCTATGTAGATGGAACGCAAAACAACCTGTTTTGCTTTGTTTTGGCATTACACTTTGCTTTGCTATTTGTGGGTGAATGAACACTGAAACAACCAACACCACCATGCGAATTGAAAGAAGCCCAATCCAAGCTTATTCGTCTTCTCTCTATGCATATGGAAGCAAAAAGACGCTGTTTTGTTATTTTGGTCTAATTACATAAACTTTGCGATTTCTGGGTCAATGTGCATTTTCACCAAAGAACAGGACTTGAAATAAGAGAAAGCCAAGATTCTTCTTTCTATGTAGTTGGAACCCAAAATAACCTATTTTGGCTTATTACATTTCCGTTTGCTATATGTGGGTGAATGAACAACGAAAGAAAAATCAAAGCTTATTTGTCCTCTTTCTATTGAGATGGAACCAAAACACCTGTGCTTGAATTGGGCTGATAACAAACCTTTGCGATTTCTGGGTGAATGTGCATTCTAACCCCAAAAACAACAATTGGAAATAAGCCCCATCAGAGCTTTATCATCTTCTTTTTAGGTAGATGGAACCCAAAACTCCTTTTTGCTTTGGTTGAGGGCGATTCTGGTGCACACCCAACAACACCATGCGAATGGAAAGAAGCCCAATCAAAGCTTATTCATCGTGTAGAAACGCACATAGAAGCGAAAAGACGGTGTTTTGTTATTTTGGTCTCATTACATACACTTTGCGAATTCTGTGTCAATGTGCATTTACATCAAAGAACACGACTTGAAATGAGCAAAATGCAAGATTCTTCTTTCTATGTAGATGGAACGCAAAACAACCTGTTTTGCTTTGTTTTGGCATTACACTTTGCTTTGCTATTTGTGGGTGAATGAACACTGAAACAACCAACACCACCATGCGAATTGAAAGAAGCCCAATCCAAGCTTATTCGTCTTCTCTCTATGCATATGGAAGCGAAAAGACGCTGTTTTGTTATTTTGGTCTAATTACATAAACTTTGCGATTTCTGGGTCAATGTGCATTTTCACCAAAGAACAGGACTTGAAATAAGAGAAAGCCAAGATTCTTCTTTCTATGTAGTTGGAACCCAAAATAACCTATTTTGGCTTATTACATTTCCGTTTGCTATATGTGGGTGAATGAACAACGAAAGAAAAATCAAAGCTTATTTGTCCTCTTTCTATTGAGATGGAACCAAAACACCTGTGCTTGAATTGGGCTGATAACAAACCTTTGCGATTTCTGGGTGAATGTGCATTCTAACCCCAAAAACAACAATTGGAAATAAGCCCCATCAGAGCTTTATCATCTTCTTTTTAGGTAGATGGAACCCAAAACTCCTTTTTGCTTTGGTTGAGGGCGATTCTGGTGCACACCCAACAACACCATGCGAATGGAAAGAAGCCCAATCAAAGCTTATTCATCGTGTAGAAACGCACATAGAAGCGAAAAGACGGTGTTTTGTTATTTTGGTCTCATTACATACACTTTGCGAATTCTGTGTCAATGTGCATTTACATCAAAGAACACGACTTGAAATGAGCAAAATGCAAGATTCTTCTTTCTATGTAGATGGAACGCAAAACAACCTGTTTTGCTTTGTTTTGGCATTACACTTTGCTTTGCTATTTGTGGGTGAATGAACACTGAAACAACCAACACCACCATGCGAATTGAAAGAAGCCCAATCCAAGCTTATTCGTCTTCTCTCTATGCATATGGAAGCAAAAAGACGCTGTTTTGTTATTTTGGTCTAATTACATAAACTTTGCGATTTCTGGGTCAATGTGCATTTTCACCAAAGAACAGGACTTGAAATAAGAGAAAGCCAAGATTCTTCTTTCTATGTAGTTGGAACCCAAAATAACCTATTTTGGCTTATTACATTTCCGTTTGCTATATGTGGGTGAATGAACAACGAAAGAAAAATCAAAGCTTATTTGTCCTCTTTCTATTGAGATGGAACCAAAACACCTGTGCTTGAATTGGGCTGATAACAAACCTTTGCGATTTCTGGGTGAATGTGCATTCTAACCCCAAAAACAACAATTGGAAATAAGCCCCATCAGAGCTTTATCATCTTCTTTTTAGGTAGATGGAACCCAAAACTCCTTTTTGCTTTGGTTGAGGGCGATTCTGGTGCACACCCAACAACACCATGCGAATGGAAAGAAGCCCAATCAAAGCTTATTCATCGTGTAGAAACGCACATAGAAGCGAAAAGACGGTGTTTTGTTATTTTGGTCTCATTACATACACTTTGCGAATTCTGTGTCAATGTGCATTTACATCAAAGAACACGACTTGAAATGAGCAAAATGCAAGATTCTTCTTTCTATGTAGATGGAACGCAAAACAACCTGTTTTGCTTTGTTTTGGCATTACACTTTGCTTTGCTATTTGTGGGTGAATGAACACTGAAACAACCAACACCACCATGCGAATTGAAAGAAGCCCAATCCAAGCTTATTCGTCTTCTCTCTATGCATATGGAAGCAAAAAGACGCTGTTTTGTTATTTTGGTCTAATTACATAAACTTTGCGATTTCTGGGTCAATGTGCATTTTCACCAAAGAACAGGACTTGAAATAAGAGAAAGCCAAGATTCTTCTTTCTATGTACTTGGAACCCAAAATAACCTATTTTGGCTTATTACATTTCCGTTTGCTATATGTGGGTGAATGAACAACGAAAGAAAAATCAAAGCTTATTTGTCCTCTTTCTATTGAGATGGAACCAAAACACCTGTGCTTGAATTGGGCTGATAACAAACCTTTGCGATTTCTGGGTGAATGTGCATTCTAACCCCAAAAACAACCATTGGAAATAAGCCCCATCAGAGCTTTATCATCTTCTTTTTAGGTAGATGGAACCCAAAACTCCTTTTTGCTTTGGTTGAGGGCGATTCTGGTGCACACCCAACAACACCATGCGAATGGAAAGAAGCCCAATCAAAGCTTATTCATCGTGTAGAAACGCACATAGAAGCGAAAAGACGGTGTTTTGTTATTTTGGTCTCATTACATACACTTTGCGAATTCTGTGTCAATGTGCATTTACATCAAAGAACACGACTTGAAATGAGCAAAATGCAAGATTCTTCTTTCTATGTAGATGGAACGCAAAACAACCTGTTTTGCTTTGTTTTGGCATTACACTTTGCTTTGCTATTTGTGGGTGAATGAACACTGAAACAACCAACACCACCATGCGAATTGAAAGAAGCCCAATCCAAGCTTATTCGTCTTCTCTCTATGCATATGGAAGCAAAAAGACGCTGTTTTGTTATTTTGGTCTAATTACATAAACTTTGCGATTTCTGGGTCAATGTGCATTTTCACCAAAGAACAGGACTTGAAATAAGAGAAAGCCAAGATTCTTCTTTCTATGTACTTGGAACCCAAAATAACCTATTTTGGCTTATTACATTTCCGTTTGCTATATGTGGGTGAATGAACAACGAAAGAAAAATCAAAGCTTATTTGTCCTCTTTCTATTGAGATGGAACCAAAACACCTGTGCTTGAATTGGGCTGATAACAAACCTTTGCGATTTCTGGGTGAATGTGCATTCTAACCCCAAAAACAACAATTGGAAATAAGCCCCATCAGAGCTTTATCATCTTCTTTTTAGGTAGATGGAACCCAAAACTCCTTTTTGCTTTGGTTGAGGGCGATTCTGGTGCACACCCAACAACACCATGCGAATGGAAAGAAGCCCAATCAAAGCTTATTCATCGTGTAGAAACGCACATAGAAGCGAAAAGACGGTGTTTTGTTATTTTGGTCTCATTACATACACTTTGCGAATTCTGTGTCAATGTGCATTTACATCAAAGAACACGACTTGAAATGAGCAAAATGCAAGATTCTTCTTTCTATGTAGATGGAACGCAAAACAACCTGTTTTGCTTTGTTTTGGCATTACACTTTGCTTTGCTATTTGTGGGTGAATGAACACTGAAACAACCAACACCACCATGCGAATTGAAAGAAGCCCAATCCAAGCTTATTCGTCTTCTCTCTATGCATATGGAAGCAAAAAGACGCTGTTTTGTTATTTTGGTCTAATTACATAAACTTTGCGATTTCTGGGTCAATGTGCATTTTCACCAAAGAACAGGACTTGAAATAAGAGAAAGCCAAGATTCTTCTTTCTATGTAGTTGGAACCCAAAATAACCTATTTTGGCTTATTACATTTCCGTTTGCTATATGTGGGTGAATGAACAACGAAAGAAAAATCAAAGCTTATTTGTCCTCTTTCTATTGAGATGGAACCAAAACACCTGTGCTTGAATTGGGCTGATAACAAACCTTTGCGATTTCTGGGTGAATGTGCATTCTAACCCCAAAAACAACAATTGGAAATAAGCCCCATCAGAGCTTTATCATCTTCTTTTTAGGTAGATGGAACCCAAAACTCCTTTTTGCTTTGGTTGAGGGCGATTCTGGTGCACACCCAACAACACCATGCGAATGGAAAGAAGCCCAATCAAAGCTTATTCATCGTGTAGAAACGCACATAGAAGCGAAAAGACGGTGTTTTGTTATTTTGGTCTCATTACATACACTTTGCGAATTCTGTGTCAATGTGCATTTACATCAAAGAACACGACTTGAAATGAGCAAAATGCAAGATTCTTCTTTCTATGTAGATGGAACGCAAAACAACCTGTTTTGCTTTGTTTTGGCATTACACTTTGCTTTGCTATTTGTGGGTGAATGAACACTGAAACAACCAACACCACCATGCGAATTGAAAGAAGCCCAATCCAAGCTTATTCGTCTTCTCTCTATGCATATGGAAGCAAAAAGACGCTGTTTTGTTATTTTGGTCTAATTACATAAACTTTGCGATTTCTGGGTCAATGTGCATTTTCACCAAAGAACAGGACTTGAAATAAGAGAAAGCCAAGATTCTTCTTTCTATGTAGTTGGAACCCAAAATAACCTATTTTGGCTTATTACATTTCCGTTTGCTATATGTGGGTGAATGAACAACGAAAGAAAAATCAAAGCTTATTTGTCCTCTTTCTATTGAGATGGAACCAAAACACCTGTGCTTGAATTGGGCTGATAACAAACCTTTGCGATTTCTGGGTGAATGTGCATTCTAACCCCAAAAACAACAATTGGAAATAAGCCCCATCAGAGCTTTATCATCTTCTTTTTAGGTAGATGGAACCCAAAACTCCTTTTTGCTTTGGTTGAGGGCGATTCTGGTGCACACCCAACAACACCATGCGAATGGAAAGAAGCCCAATCAAAGCTTATTCATCGTGTAGAAACGCACATAGAAGCGAAAAGACGGTGTTTTGTTATTTTGGTCTCATTACATACACTTTGCGAATTCTGTGTCAATGTGCATTTACATCAAAGAACACGACTTGAAATGAGCAAAATGCAAGATTCTTCTTTCTATGTAGATGGAACGCAAAACAACCTGTTTTGCTTTGTTTTGGCATTACACTTTGCTTTGCTATTTGTGGGTGAATGAACACTGAAACAACCAACACCACCATGCGAATTGAAAGAAGCCCAATCCAAGCTTATTCGTCTTCTCTCTATGCATATGGAAGCAAAAAGACGCTGTTTTGTTATTTTGGTCTAATTACATAAACTTTGCGATTTCTGGGTCAATGTGCATTTTCACCAAAGAACAGGACTTGAAATAAGAGAAAGCCAAGATTCTTCTTTCTATGTAGTTGGTACCCAAAAGAACCTATTTTGGCTTCTTACATTTCCGTTTGCTATATGTGGGTGAATGAACAACGAAAGAAAAATCAAAGCTTATTTGTCCTCTTTCTATTGAGATGGAACCAAAACACCTGTGCTTGAATTGGGCTGATAACAAACCTTTGCGATTTCTGGGTGAATGTGCATTCTAACCCCAAAAACAACCATTGGAAATAAGCCCCATCAGAGCTTTATCATCTTCTTTTTAGGTAGATGGAACCCAAAACTCCTTTTTGCTTTGGTTGAGGGCGATTCTGGTGCACACCCAACAACACCATGCGAATGGAAAGAAGCCCAATCAAAGCTTATTCATCGTGTAGAAACGCACATAGAAGCGAAAAGACGGTGTTTTGTTATTTTGGTCTCATTACATACACTTTGCGAATTCTGTGTCAATGTGCATTTACATCAAAGAACACGACTTGAAATGAGCAAAATGCAAGATTCTTCTTTCTATGTAGATGGAACGCAAAACAACCTGTTTTGCTTTGTTTTGGCATTACACTTTGCTTTGCTATTTGTGGGTGAATGAACACTGAAACAACCAACACCACCATGCGAATTGAAAGAAGCCCAATCCAAGCTTATTCGTCTTCTCTCTATGCATATGGAAGCAAAAAGACGCTGTTTTGTTATTTTGGTCTAATTACATAAACTTTGCGATTTCTGGGTCAATGTGCATTTTCACCAAAGAACAGGACTTGAAATAAGAGAAAGCCAAGATTCTTCTTTCTATGTACTTGGAACCCAAAATAACCTATTTTGGCTTATTACATTTCCGTTTGCTATATGTGGGTGAATGAACAACGAAAGAAAAATCAAAGCTTATTTGTCCTCTTTCTATTGAGATGGAACCAAAACACCTGTGCTTGAATTGGGCTGATAACAAACCTTTGCGATTTCTGGGTGAATGTGCATTCTAACCCCAAAAACAACAATTGGAAATAAGCCCCATCAGAGCTTTATCATCTTCTTTTTAGGTAGATGGAACCCAAAACTCCTTTTTGCTTTGGTTGAGGGCGATTCTGGTGCACACCCAACAACACCATGCGAATGGAAAGAAGCCCAATCAAAGCTTATTCATCGTGTAGAAACGCACATAGAAGCGAAAAGACGGTGTTTTGTTATTTTGGTCTCATTACATACACTTTGCGAATTCTGTGTCAATGTGCATTTACATCAAAGAACACGACTTGAAATGAGCAAAATGCAAGATTCTTCTTTCTATGTAGATGGAACGCAAAACAACCTGTTTTGCTTTGTTTTGGCATTACACTTTGCTTTGCTATTTGTGGGTGAATGAACACTGAAACAACCAACACCACCATGCGAATTGAAAGAAGCCCAATCCAAGCTTATTCGTCTTCTCTCTATGCATATGGAAGCAAAAAGACGCTGTTTTGTTATTTTGGTCTAATTACATAAACTTTGCGATTTCTGGGTCAATGTGCATTTTCACCAAAAACAGGACTTGAAATAAGAGAAAGCCAAGATTCTTCTTTCTATGTAGTTGGAACCCAAAATAACCTATTTTGGCTTATTACATTTCCGTTTGCTATATGTGGGTGAATGAACAACGAAAGAAAAATCAAAGCTTATTTGTCCTCTTTCTATTGAGATGGAACCAAAACACCTGTGCTTGAATTGGGCTGATAACAAACCTTTGCGATTTCTGGGTGAATGTGCATTCTAACCCCAAAAACAACAATTGGAAATAAGCCCCATCAGAGCTTTATCATCTTCTTTTTAGGTAGATGGAACCCAAAACTCCTTTTTGCTTTGGTTGAGGGCGATTCTGGTGCACACCCAACACCATGCGAATTGAAAGAAGGTTTTTCTCTACACATATGGAAGCAAAAAGACGCTGTTTTTTTAATTTTGGTCTCGTTACATACACTTTGCGTTTTCTGAGTCAATGTTGCATTTACACCAAAGAACACGACTTGAAATAAGCTACATCCAAGATTCGTCTTTCTATGTAGATGGAACCCAAAACAACCGGTTTTGCTTTGTTATGGCATTTTACAATTCGCGTTGCTATTTGTGGGTGAATGAAAACCGAAAGAAAAATCAAAGCTTATTCGTCCTCTTTCTATTGAGATGGAACCAAGACTTCTCTGCTTAATTTGGGCTGATAACAAACATTTCACTCTGCGATTTTTGGGTGAATGTGCATTCTAACGCGAAAAACAACAATATGCCCGATCAGAGCTAATTCATCCTCTTTTTATGCAGACGGAACCCATAAAGCCTTTTTGCTTTGGTTGGGGGTGATTCTGGTGCACACCCAAAAAACAACTGGCGAATGGAAAGAAGCCCAATCAAAGCTTATTCATCGTGTAGAAACGCACATAGAAGCGAAAAGACGGTGTTTTGTTATTTTGGTCTCATTACATACACTTTGCGAATTCTGTGTCAATGTGCATTTACATCAAAGAACACGACTTGAAATGAGCAAAATGCAAGATTCTTCTTTCTATGTAGATGGAACGCAAAACAACCTGTTTTGCTTTGTTTTGGCATTACACTTTGCTTTGCTATTTGTGGGTGAATGAACACTGAAACAACCAACACCACCATGCGAATTGAAAGAAGCCCAATCAAAGCTTATTCGTCTTCTCTCTATGCATATGGAAGCAAAAAGACGCTGTTTTGTTATTTTGGTCTAATTACATAAACTTTGCGATTTCTGGGTCAATGTGCATTTTCACCAAAGAACAGGACTTGAAATAAGAGAAAGCCAAGATTCTTCTTTCTATGTAGTTGGAACCCAAAATAACCTATTTTGGCTTCTTACATTTCCGTTTGCTATATGTGGGTGAATGAACAACGAAAGAAAAATCAAAGCTTATTTGTCCT
Organism: Podarcis erhardii; assembly: GCF_964252035.2. Lineage (NCBI taxonomy): Eukaryota > Metazoa > Chordata > Lepidosauria > Squamata > Lacertidae > Podarcis > Podarcis erhardii. Next base: position 50,255 of record NW_028292821.1, on the reverse strand, counting down.
CTTTCTATTGAGATGGAACCAAAACACCTGTGCTTGAATTGGGCTGATAACAAACCTTTGCGATTTCTGGGTGAATGTGCATTCTAACCCCAAAAACAACAATTGGAAATAAGCCCCATCAGAGCTTTATCATCTTCTTTTTAGGTAGATGGAACCCAAAACTCCTTTTTGCTTTGGTTGAGGGCGATTCTGGTGCACACCCAACACCATGCGAATTGAAAGAAGGTTTTTCTCTACACATATGGAAGCGAAAAGACGCTGTTTTTTAAATTTTGGTCTCGTTACATACACTTTGCGTTTTCTGAGTCAATGTTGCATTTACACCAAAGAACACGACTTGAAATAAGCTACATCCAAGATTCGTCTTTCTATGTAGATGGAACCCAAAACAACCGGTTTTGCTTTGTTATGGCATTTTACAATTCGCGTTGCTATTTGTGGGTGAATGAAAACCGAAAGAAAAATCAAAGCTTATTCGTCCTCTTTCTATTGAGATGGAACCAAGACTTCTCTGCTTAATTTGGGCTGATAACAAACATTTCACTCTGCGATTTTTGGGTGAATGTGCATTCTAACGCGAAAAACAACAATATGCCCCATCAGAGCTAATTCATCCTCTTTTTATGCATTCTGGTGCACACCCAACAACACCATGCGAATGGAAAGAAGCCCAATCAAAGCTTATTCATCGTGTAGAAACGCACATAGAAGCGAAAAGACGGTGTTTTGTTATTTTGGTCTCATTACATACACTTTGCGAATTCTGTGTCAATGTGCATTTACATCAAAGAACACGACTTGAAATGAGCAAAATGCAAGATTCTTCTTTCTATGTAGATGGAACGCAAAACAACCTGTTTTGCTTTGTTTTGGCATTACACTTTGCTTTGCTATTTGTGGGTGAATGAACACTGAAACAACCAACACCACCATGCGAATTGAAAGAAGCCCAATCCAAGCTTATTCGTCTTCTCTCTATGCATATGGAAGCAAAAAGACGCTGTTTTGTTATTTTGGTCTAATTACATAAACTTTGCGATTTCTGGGTCAATGTGCATTTTCACCAAAAACAGGACTTGAAATAAGAGAAAGCCAAGATTCTTCTTTCTATGTAGTTGGAACCCAAAATAACCTATTTTGGCTTCTTACATTTCCGTTTGCTATATGTGGGTGAATGAACAACGAAAGAAAAATCAAAGCTTATTTGTCCTCTTTCTATTGAGATGGAACCAAAACACCTGTGCTTGAATTGGGCTGATAACAAACCTTTGCGATTTCTGGGTGAATGTGCATTCTAACCCCAAAAACAACAATTGGAAATAAGCCCCATCAGAGCTTTATCATCTTCTTTTTAGGTAGATGGAACCCAAAACTCCTTTTTGCTTTGGTTGAGGGCGATTCTGGTGCACACCCAACAACACCATGCGAATTGAAAGAAGCCCAATCAAAGCTTATTCATCGTGTAGAAACGCACATAGAAGCGAAAAGACGGTGTTTTGTTATTTTGGTCTCATTACATACACTTTGCGAATTCTGTGTCAATGTGCATTTACATCAAAGAACACGACTTGAAATGAGCAAAATCCAAGATTCTTCTTTCTATGCAGATGGAACGCAAAACAACCTGTTTTGCTTTGTTTTGGCATTACACTTTGCTTTGCTATTTGTGGGTGAATGAACACTGAAACAACCAACACCACCATGCGAATTGAAAGAAGCCCAATCCAAGCTTATTCGTCTTCTCTCTATGCATATGGAAGCAAAAAGACGCTGTTTTGTTATTTTGGTCTAATTACATAAACTTTGCGATTTCTGGGTCAATGTGCATTTTCACCAAAGAACAGGACTTGAAATAAGAGAAAGCCAAGATTCTTCTTTCTATGTAGTTGGAACCCAAAATAACCTATTTTGGCTTCTTACATTTCCGTTTGCTATATGTGGGTGAATGAACAACGAAAGAAAAATCAAAGCTTATTTGTCCTCTTTCTATTGAGATGGAACCAAAACACCTGTGCTTGAATTGGGCTGATAACAAACCTTTGCGATTTCTGGGTGAATGTGCATTCTAACCCCAAAAACAACAATTGGAAATAAGCCCCATCAGAGCTTTATCATCTTCTTTTTAGGTAGATGGAACCCAAAACTCCTTTTTGCTTTGGTTGAGGGCGATTCTGGTGCACACCCAACAACACCATGCGAATTGAAAGAAGCCCAATCAAAGCTTATTCATCGTGTAGAAACGCACATAGAAGCGAAAAGACGGTGTTTTGTTATTTTGGTCTCATTACATACACATTGCGAATTCTGTGTCAATGTGCATTTACATCAAAGAACACGACTTGAAATGAGCAAAATCCAAGATTCTTCTTTCTATGCAGATGGAACGCAAAACAACCTGTTTTGCTTTGTTTTGGCATTACACTTTGCTTTGCTATTTGTGGGTGAATGAACACTGAAACAACCAACACCACCATGCGAATTGAAAGAAGCCCAATCCAAGCTTATTCGTCTTCTCTCTATGCATATGGAAGCAAAAAGACGCTGTTTTGTTATTTTGGTCTAATTACATAAACTTTGCGATTTCTGGGTCAATGTGCATTTTCACCAAAGAACAGGACTTGAAATAAGAGAAAGCCAAGATTCTTCTTTCTATGTAGTTGGAACCCAAAATAACCTATTTTGGCTTCTTACATTTCCGTTTGCTATATGTGGGTGAATGAACAACGAAAGAAAAATCAAAGCTTATTTGTCCTCTTTCTATTGAGATGGAACCAAAACACCTGTGCTTGAATTGGGCTGATAACAAACCTTTGCGATTTCTGGGTGAATGTGCATTCTAACCCCAAAAACAACAATTGGAAATAAGCCCCATCAGAGCTTTATCATCTTCTTTTTAGGTAGATGGAACCCAAAACTCCTTTTTGCTTTGGTTGAGGGCGATTCTGGTGCACACCCAACAACACCATGCGAATGGAAAGAAGCCCAATCAAAGCTTATTCATCGTGTAGAAACGCACATAGAAGCGAAAAGACGGTGTTTTGTTATTTTGGTCTCATTACATACACTTTGCGAATTCTGTGTCAATGTGTATTTACATCAAAGAACACGACTTGAAATGAGCAAAATGCAAGATTCTTCTTTCTATGTAGATGGAACGCAAAACAACCTGTTTTGCTTTGTTTTGGCATTACACTTTGCTTTGCTATTTGTGGGTGAATGAACACTGAAACAACCAACACCACCATGCGAATTGAAAGAAGCCCAATCAAAGCTTATTCGTCTTCTCTCTATGCATATGGAAGCAAAAAGACGCTGTTTTGTTATTTTGGTCTAATTACATAAACTTTGCGATTTCTGGGTCAATGTGCATTTACATCAAAGAACACGACTTGAAATGAGCAAAATCCAAGATTCTTCTTTCTATGTAGATGGAACGCAAAACAACCTGTTTTGCTTTGTTTTGGCATTACACTTTGCTTTGCTATTTGTGTGTGAATGAACACTGAAACAACCAACACCACCATGCTGTCAGGGGAATTGAAAGAAGCCCAACACCACCATGCTGTCAGGGGAATTGAAAGAAGCCCAATCCAAGCTTATTCGTCTTCTCTCTATGCATATGGAAGCAAAAAGACGCTGTTTTGTTATTTTGGTCTAATTACATAAACTTTGCGATTTCTGGGTCAATGTGCATTTTCACCTAAGAACAGGACTTGAAATAAGAGAAAGCCAAGATTCTTCTTTCTATGTAGTTGGAACCCAAAATAACCTATTTTGGCTTATTACATTTCCGTTTGCTATATGTGGGTGAATGAACAACGAAAGAAAAATCAAAGCTTATTTGTCCTCTTTCTATTGAGATGGAACCAAAACACCTGTGCTTGAATTGGGCTGATAACAAACCTTTGCGATTTCTGGGTGAATGTGCATTCTAACCCCAAAAACAACAATTGGAAATAAGCCCCATCAGAGCTTTATCATCTTCTTTTTAGGTAGATGGAACCCAAAACTCCTTTTTGCTTTGGTTGAGGGCGATTCTGGTGCACACCCAACAACACCATGCGAATGGAAAGAAGCCCAATCAAAGCTTATTCATCGTGTAGAAACGCACATAGAAGCGAAAAGACGGTGTTTTGTTATTTTGGTCTCATTACATACACTTTGCGAATTCTGTGTCAATGTGCATTTACATCAAAGAACACGACTTGAAATGAGCAAAATGCAAGATTCTTCTTTCTATGTAGATGGAACGCAAAACAACCTGTTTTGCTTTGTTTTGGCATTACACTTTGCTTTGCTATTTGTGGGTGAATGAACACTGAAACAACCAACACCACCATGCGAATTGAAAGAAGCCCAATCCAAGCTTATTCGTCTTCTCTCTATGCATATGGAAGCAAAAAGACGCTGTTTTGTTATTTTGGTCTAATTACATAAACTTTGCGATTTCTGGGTCAATGTGCATTTTCACCAAAGAACAGGACTTGAAATAAGAGAAAGCCAAGATTCTTCTTTCTATGTAGTTGGAACCCAAAATAACCTATTTTGGCTTATTACATTTCCGTTTGCTATATGTGGGTGAATGAACAACTCAAGAAAAATCAAAGCTTATTTGTCCTCTTTCTATTGAGATGGAACCAAAACACCTGTGCTTGAATTGGGCTGATAACAAACCTTTGCGATTTCTGGGTGAATGTGCATTCTAACCCCAAAAACAACAATTGGAAATAAGCCCCATCAGAGCTTTATCATCTTCTTTTTAGGTAGATGGAACCCAAAACTCCTTTTTGCTTTGGTTGAGGGCGATTCTGGTGCACACCCAACACCATGCGAATTGAAAGAAGGTTTTTCTCTACACATATGGAAGCGAAAAGACGCTGTTTTTTTAATTTTGGTCTCGTTACATACACTTTGCGTTTTCTGAGTCAATGTTGCATTTACACCAAAGAACACGACTTGAAATGAGCAAAATCCAAGATTCTTCTTTCTATGTAGATGGAACCCAAAACAACCGGTTTTGCTTTGTTATGGCATTTTACAATTCGCGTTGCTATTTGTGGGTGAATGAAAACCGAAAGAAAAATCAAAGCTTATTCGTCCTCTTTCTATTGAGATGGAACCAAGACTTCTCTGCTTAATTTGGGCTGATAACAAACATTTCACTCTGCGATTTTTGGGTGAATGTGCATTCTAACGGGAAAACAACAATATGCACCATCAGAGCTAATTCATCCTCTTTTTATGCAGACGGAACCCATAAAGCCTTTTTGCTTTGGTTGGGGGTGATTCTGGTGCACACCCAAAAAACAACTGGCGAATGGAAAGAAGCCCAATCAAAGCTTATTCATCGTGTAGAAACGCACATAGAAGCGAAAAGACGGTGTTTTGTTATTTTGGTCTCATTACATACACTTTGCGAATTCTGTGTCAATGTGCATTTACATCAAAGAACACGACTTGAAATGAGCAAAATGCAAGATTCTTCTTTCTATGTAGATGGAGCGCAAAACAACCTGTTTTGCTTTGTTTTGGCATTACACTTTGCTTTGCTATTTGTGGGTGAATGAACACTGAAACAACCAACACCACCATGCTGTCAGGGGAATTGAAAGAAGCCCAACACCACCATGCTGTCAGGGGAATTGAAAGAAGCCCAATCAAAGCTTATTCGTCTTCTCTCTATGCATATGGAAGCAAAAAGACGCTGTTTTGTTATTTTGGTCTAATTACATAAACTTTGCGATTTCTGGGTCAATGTGCATTTTCACCAAAGAACAGGACTTGAAATAAGAGAAAGCCAAGATTCTTCTTTCTATGTAGTTGGAACCCAAAATAACCTATTTTGGCTTATTACATTTCCGTTTGCTATATGTGGGTGAATGAACAACGAAAGAAAAATCAAAGCTTATTTGTCCTCTTTCTATTGAGATGGAACCAAAACACCTGTGCTTGAATTGGGCTGATAACAAACCTTTGCGATTTCTGGGTGAATGTGCATTCTAACCCCAAAAACAACAATTGGAAATAAGCCCCATCAGAGCTTTATCATCTTCTTTTTAGGTAGATGGAACCCAAAACTCCTTTTTGCTTTGGTTGAGGGCGATTCTGGTGCACACCCAACAACACCATGCGAATGGAAAGAAGCCCAATCAAAGCTTATTCATCGTGTAGAAACGCACATAGAAGCGAAAAGACGGTGTTTTGTTATTTTGGTCTCATTACATACACATTGCGAATTCTGGGTCAATGTGCATTTACATCAAAGAACACGACTTGAAATGAGCAAAATGCAAGATTCTTCTTTCTATGTAGATGGAACGCAAAACAACCTGTTTTGCTTTGTTTTGGCATTACACTTTGCTTTGCTATTTGTGGGTGAATGAACACTGAAACAACCAACACCACCATGCGAATTGAAAGAAGCCCAATCAAAGCTTATTCGTCTTCTCTCTATGCATATGGAAGCGAAAAGACGCTGTTTTGTTATTTTGGTCTAATTACATAAACTTTGCGATTTCTGGGTCAATGTGCATTTTCACCAAAGAACAGGACTTGAAATAAGAGAAAGCCAAGATTCTTCTTTCTATGTAGTTGGAACCCAAAATAACCTATTTTGGCTTATTACATTTCCGTTTGCTATATGTGGGTGAATGAACAACGAAAGAAAAATCAAAGCTTATTTGTCCTCTTTCTATTGAGATGGAACCAAAACACCTGTGCTTGAATTGGGCTGATAACAAACCTTTGCGATTTCTGGGTGAATGTGCATTCTAACCCCAAAAACAACAATTGGAAATAAGCCCCATCAGAGCTTTATCATCTTCTTTTTAGGTAGATGGAACCCAAAACTCCTTTTTGCTTTGGTTGAGGGCGATTCTGGTGCACACCCAACAACACCATGCGAATGGAAAGAAGCCCAATCAAAGCTTATTCATCGTGTAGAAACGCACATAGAAGCGAAAAGACGGTGTTTTGTTATTTTGGTCTCATTACATACACTTTGCGAATTCTGTGTCAATGTGCATTTACATCAAAGAACACGACTTGAAATGAGCAAAATGCAAGATTCTTCTTTCTATGTAGATGGAACGCAAAACAACCTGTTTTGCTTTGTTTTGGCATTACACTTTGCTTTGCTATTTGTGGGTGAATGAACACTGAAACAACCAACACCACCATGCGAATTGAAAGAAGCCCAATCCAAGCTTATTCGTCTTCTCTCTATGCATATGGAAGCAAAAAGACGCTGTTTTGTTATTTTGGTCTAATTACATAAACTTTGCGATTTCTGGGTCAATGTGCATTTTCACCAAAGAACAGGACTTGAAATAAGAGAAAGCCAAGATTCTTCTTTCTATGTAGTTGGAACCCAAAATAACCTATTTTGGCTTCTTACATTTCCGTTTGCTATATGTGGGTGAATGAACAACGAAAGAAAAATCAAAGCTTATTTGTCCTCTTTCTATTGAGATGGAACCAAAACACCTGTGCTTGAATTGGGCTGATAACAAACCTTTGCGATTTCTGGGTGAATGTGCATTCTAACCCCAAAAACAACAATTGGAAATAAGCCCCATCAGAGCTTTATCATCTTCTTTTTAGGTAGATGGAACCCAAAACTCCTTTTTGCTTTGGTTGAGGGCGATTCTGGTGCACACCCAACAACACCATGCGAATGGAAAGAAGCCCAATCAAAGCTTATTCATCGTGTAGAAACGCACATAGAAGCGAAAAGACGGTGTTTTGTTATTTTGGTCTCATTACATACACTTTGCGAATTCTGTGTCAATGTGCATTTACATCAAAGAACACGACTTGAAATGAGCAAAATGCAAGATTCTTCTTTCTATGTAGATGGAACGCAAAACAACCTGTTTTGCTTTGTTTTGGCATTACACTTTGCTTTGCTATTTGTGGGTGAATGAACACTGAAACAACCAACACCACCATGCGAATTGAAAGAAGCCCAATCCAAGCTTATTCGTCTTCTCTCTATGCATATGGAAGCAAAAAGACGCTGTTTTGTTATTTTGGTCTAATTACATAAACTTTGCGATTTCTGGGTCAATGTGCATTTTCACCAAAGAACAGGACTTGAAATAAGAGAAAGCCAAGATTCTTCTTTCTATGTAGTTGGAACCCAAAATAACCTATTTTGGCTTATTACATTTCCGTTTGCTATATGTGGGTGAATGAACAACGAAAGAAAAATCAAAGCTTATTTGTCCTCTTTCTATTGAGATGGAACCAAAACACCTGTGCTTGAATTGGGCTGATAACAAACCTTTGCGATTTCTGGGTGAATGTGCATTCTAACCCCAAAAACAACAATTGGAAATAAGCCCCATCAGAGCTTTATCATCTTCTTTTTAGGTAGATGGAACCCAAAACTCCTTTTTGCTTTGGTTGAGGGCGATTCTGGTGCACACCCAACAACACCATGCGAATGGAAAGAAGCCCAATCAAAGCTTATTCATCGTGTAGAAACGCACATAGAAGCGAAAAGACGGTGTTTTGTTATTTTGGTCTCATTACATACACTTTGCGAATTCTGTGTCAATGTGCATTTACATCAAAGAACACGACTTGAAATGAGCAAAATGCAAGATTCTTCTTTCTATGTAGATGGAACGCAAAACAACCTGTTTTGCTTTGTTTTGGCATTACACTTTGCTTTGCTATTTGTGGGTGAATGAACACTGAAACAACCAACACCACCATGCGAATTGAAAGAAGCCCAATCCAAGCTTATTCGTCTTCTCTCTATGCATATGGAAGCGAAAAGACGCTGTTTTGTTATTTTGGTCTAATTACATAAACTTTGCGATTTCTGGGTCAATGTGCATTTTCACCAAAGAACAGGACTTGAAATAAGAGAAAGCCAAGATTCTTCTTTCTATGTAGTTGGAACCCAAAATAACCTATTTTGGCTTATTACATTTCCGTTTGCTATATGTGGGTGAATGAACAACGAAAGAAAAATCAAAGCTTATTTGTCCTCTTTCTATTGAGATGGAACCAAAACACCTGTGCTTGAATTGGGCTGATAACAAACCTTTGCGATTTCTGGGTGAATGTGCATTCTAACCCCAAAAACAACAATTGGAAATAAGCCCCATCAGAGCTTTATCATCTTCTTTTTAGGTAGATGGAACCCAAAACTCCTTTTTGCTTTGGTTGAGGGCGATTCTGGTGCACACCCAACAACACCATGCGAATGGAAAGAAGCCCAATCAAAGCTTATTCATCGTGTAGAAACGCACATAGAAGCGAAAAGACGGTGTTTTGTTATTTTGGTCTCATTACATACACATTGCGAATTCTGTGTCAATGTGCATTTACATCAAAGAACACGACTTGAAATGAGCAAAATGCAAGATTCTTCTTTCTATGTAGATGGAACGCAAAACAACCTGTTTTGCTTTGTTTTGGCATTACACTTTGCTTTGCTATTTGTGGGTGAATGAACACTGAAACAACCAACACCACCATGCGAATTGAAAGAAGCCCAATCCAAGCTTATTCGTCTTCTCTCTATGCATATGGAAGCGAAAAGACGGTGTTTTGTTATTTTGGTCTAATTACATAAACTTTGCGATTTCTGGGTCAATGTGCATTTTCACCAAAGAACAGGACTTGAAATAAGAGAAAGCCAAGATTCTTCTTTCTATGTAGTTGGAACCCAAAATAACCTATTTTGGCTTATTACATTTCCGTTTGCTATATGTGGGTGAATGAACAACGAAAGAAAAATCAAAGCTTATTTGTCCTCTTTCTATTGAGATGGAACCAAAACACCTGTGCTTGAATTGGGCTGATAACAAACCTTTGCGATTTCTGGGTGAATGTGCATTCTAACCCCAAAAACAACAATTGGAAATAAGCCCCATCAGAGCTTTATCATCTTCTTTTTAGGTAGATGGAACCCAAAACTCCTTTTTGCTTTGGTTGAGGGCGATTCTGGTGCACACCCAACAACACCATGCGAATGGAAAGAAGCCCAATCAAAGCTTATTCATCGTGTAGAAACGCACATAGAAGCGAAAAGACGGTGTTTTGTTATTTTGGTCTCATTACATACACTTTGCGAATTCTGTGTCAATGTGCATTTACATCAAAGAACACGACTTGAAATGAGCAAAATGCAAGATTCTTCTTTCTATGTAGATGGAACGCAAAACAACCTGTTTTGCTTTGTTTTGGCATTACACTTTGCTTTGCTATTTGTGGGTGAATGAACACTGAAACAACCAACACCACCATGCGAATTGAAAGAAGCCCAATCCAAGCTTATTCGTCTTCTCTCTATGCATATGGAAGCGAAAAGACGCTGTTTTGTTATTTTGGTCTAATTACATAAACTTTGCGATTTCTGGGTCAATGTGCATTTTCACCAAAGAACAGGACTTGAAATAAGAGAAAGCCAAGATTCTTCTTTCTATGTAGTTGGAACCCAAAATAACCTATTTTGGCTTATTACATTTCCGTTTGCTATATGTGGGTGAATGAACAACGAAAGAAAAATCAAAGCTTATTTGTCCTCTTTCTATTGAGATGGAACCAAAACACCTGTGCTTGAATTGGGCTGATAACAAACCTTTGCGATTTCTGGGTGAATGTGCATTCTAACCCCAAAAACAACAATTGGAAATAAGCCCCATCAGAGCTTTATCATCTTCTTTTTAGGTAGATGGAACCCAAAACTCCTTTTTGCTTTGGTTGAGGGCGATTCTGGTGCACACCCAACAACACCATGCGAATGGAAAGAAGCCCAATCAAAGCTTATTCATCGTGTAGAAACGCACATAGAAGCGAAAAGACGGTGTTTTGTTATTTTGGTCTCATTACATACACTTTGCGAATTCTGTGTCAATGTGCATTTACATCAAAGAACACGACTTGAAATGAGCAAAATGCAAGATTCTTCTTTCTATGTAGATGGAACGCAAAACAACCTGTTTTGCTTTGTTTTGGCATTACACTTTGCTTTGCTATTTGTGGGTGAATGAACACTGAAACAACCAACACCACCATGCGAATTGAAAGAAGCCCAATCCAAGCTTATTCGTCTTCTCTCTATGCATATGGAAGCAAAAAGACGCTGTTTTGTTATTTTGGTCTAATTACATAAACTTTGCGATTTCTGGGTCAATGTGCATTTTCACCAAAGAACAGGACTTGAAATAAGAGAAAGCCAAGATTCTTCTTTCTATGTAGTTGGAACCCAAAATAACCTATTTTGGCTTATTACATTTCCGTTTGCTATATGTGGGTGAATGAACAACGAAAGAAAAATCAAAGCTTATTTGTCCTCTTTCTATTGAGATGGAACCAAAACACCTGTGCTTGAATTGGGCTGATAACAAACCTTTGCGATTTCTGGGTGAATGTGCATTCTAACCCCAAAAACAACAATTGGAAATAAGCCCCATCAGAGCTTTATCATCTTCTTTTTAGGTAGATGGAACCCAAAACTCCTTTTTGCTTTGGTTGAGGGCGATTCTGGTGCACACCCAACAACACCATGCGAATTGAAAGAAGCCCAATCAAAGCTTATTCATCGTGTAGAAACGCACATAGAAGCGAAAAGACGGTGTTTTGTTATTTTGGTCTCATTACATACACATTGCGAATTCTGTGTCAATGTGCATTTACATCAAAGAACACGACTTGAAATGAGCAAAATGCAAGATTCTTCTTTCTATGTAGATGGAACGCAAAACAACCTGTTTTGCTTTGTTTTGGCATTACACTTTGCTTAGCTATTTGTGGGTGAATGAACACTGAAACAACCAACACCACCATGCGAATTGAAAGAAGCCCAATCCAAGCTTATTCGTCTTCTCTCTATGCATATGGAAGCAAAAAGACGCTGTTTTGTTATTTTGGTCTAATTACATAAACTTTGCGATTTCTGGGTCAATGTGCATTTTCACCAAAGAACAGGACTTGAAATAAGAGAAAGCCAAGATTCTTCTTTCTATGTAGCTGGAACCCAAAATAACCTATTTTGGCTTATTACATTTCCGTTTGCTATATGTGGGTGAATGAACAACGAAAGAAAAATCAAAGCTTATTTGTCCTCTTTCTATTGAGATGGAACCAAAACACCTGTGCTTGAATTGGGCTGATAACAAACCTTTGCGATTTCTGGGTGAATGTGCATTCTAACCCCAAAAACAACAATTGGAAATAAGCCCCATCAGAGCTTTATCATCTTCTTTTTAGGTAGATGGAACCCCAAACTCCTTTTTGCTTTGGTTGAGGGCGATTCTGGTGCACACCCAACAACACCATGCGAATTGAAAGAAGCCCAATCAAAGCTTATTCATCGTGTAGAAACGCACATAGAAGCGAAAAGACGGTGTTTTGTTATTTTGGTCTCATTACATACACTTTGCGAATTCTGTGTCAATGTGCATTTACATCAAAGAACACGACTTGAAATGAGCAAAATGCAAGATTCTTCTTTCTATGTAGATGGAACGCAAAACAACCTGTTTTGCTTTGTTTTGGCATTACACTTTGCTTTGCTATTTGTGGGTGAATGAACACTGAAACAACCAACACCACCATGCGAATTGAAAGAAGCCCAATCCAAGCTTATTCGTCTTCTCTCTATGCATATGGAAGCGAAAAGACGGTGTTTTGTTATTTTGGTCTAATTACATAAACTTTGCGATTTCTGGGTCAATGTGCATTTTCACCAAAGAACAGGACTTGAAATAAGAGAAAGCCAAGATTCTTCTTTCTATGTAGTTGGAACCCAAAATAACCTATTTTGGCTTATTACATTTCCGTTTGCTATATGTGGGTGAATGAACAACGAAAGAAAAATCAAAGCTTATTTGTCCTCTTTCTATTGAGATGGAACCAAAACACCTGTGCTTGAATTGGGCTGATAACAAACCTTTGCGATTTCTGGGTGAATGTGCATTCTAACCCCAAAAACAACAATTGGAAATAAGCCCCATCAGAGCTTTATCATCTTCTTTTTAGGTAGATGGAACCCAAAACTCCTTTTTGCTTTGGTTGAGGGCGATTCTGGTGCACACCCAACAACACCATGCGAATGGAAAGAAGCCCAATCAAAGCTTATTCATCGTGTAGAAACGCACATAGAAGCGAAAAGACGGTGTTTTGTTATTTTGGTCTCATTACATACACTTTGCGAATTCTGTGTCAATGTGCATTTACATCAAAGAACACGACTTGAAATGAGCAAAATCCAAGATTCTTCTTTCTATGCAGATGGAACGCAAAACAACCTGTTTTGCTTTGTTTTGGCATTACACTTTGCTTTGCTATTTGTGGGTGAATGAACACTGAAACAACCAACACCACCATGCGAATTGAAAGAAGCCCAATCCAAGCTTATTCGTCTTCTCTCTATGCATATGGAAGCAAAAAGACGCTGTTTTGTTATTTTGGTCTAATTACATAAACTTTGCGATTTCTGGGTCAATGTGCATTTTCACCAAAGAACAGGACTTGAAATAAGAGAAAGCCAAGATTCTTCTTTCTATGTACTTGGAACCCAAAATAACCTATTTTGGCTTATTACATTTCCGTTTGCTATATGTGGGTGAATGAACAACGAAAGAAAAATCAAAGCTTATTTGTCCTCTTTCTATTGAGATGGAACCAAAACACCTGTGCTTGAATTGGGCTGATAACAAACCTTTGCGATTTCTGGGTGAATGTGCATTCTAACCCCAAAAACAACAATTGGAAATAAGCCCCATCAGAGCTTTATCATCTTCTTTTTAGGTAGATGGAACCCAAAACTCCTTTTTGCTTTGGTTGAGGGCGATTCTGGTGCACACCCAACAACACCATGCGAATTGAAAGAAGCCCAATCAAAGCTTATTCATCGTGTAGAAACGCACATAGAAGCGAAAAGACGGTGTTTTGTTATTTTGGTCTCATTACATACACTTTGCGAATTCTGTGTCAATGTGCATTTACATCAAAGAACACGACTTGAAATGAGCAAAATGCAAGATTCTTCTTTCTATGTAGATGGAACGCAAAACAACCTGTTTTGCTTTGTTTTGGCATTACACTTTGCTTTGCTATTTGTGGGTGAATGAACACTGAAACAACCAACACCACCATGCGAATTGAAAGAAGCCCAATCCAAGCTTATTCGTCTTCTCTCTATGCATATGGAAGCAAAAAGACGCTGTTTTGTTATTTTGGTCTAATTACATAAACTTTGCGATTTCTGGGTCAATGTGCATTTTCACCAAAGAACAGGACTTGAAATAAGAGAAAGCCAAGATTCTTCTTTCTATGTAGTTGGAACCCAAAATAACCTATTTTGGCTTCTTACATTTCCGTTTGCTATATGTGGGTGAATGAACAACGAAAGAAAAATCAAAGCTTATTTGTCCTCTTTCTATTGAGATGGAACCAAAACACCTGTGCTTGAATTGGGCTGATAACAAACCTTTGCGATTTCTGGGTGAATGTGCATTCTAACCCCAAAAACAACAATTGGAAATAAGCCCCATCAGAGCTTTATCATCTTCTTTTTAGGTAGATGGAACCCAAAACTCCTTTTTGCTTTGGTTGAGGGCGATTCTGGTGCACACCCAACAACACCATGCGAATGGAAAGAAGCCCAATCAAAGCTTATTCATCGTGTAGAAACGCACATAGAAGCGAAAAGACGGTGTTTTGTTATTTTGGTCTCATTACATACACTTTGCGAATTCTGTGTCAATGTGCATTTACATCAAAGAACACGACTTGAAATGAGCAAAATGCAAGATTCTTCTTTCTATGTAGATGGAACGCAAAACAACCTGTTTTGCTTTGTTTTGGCATTACACTTTGCTTTGCTATTTGTGGGTGAATGAACACTGAAACAACCAACACCACCATGCGAATTGAAAGAAGCCCAATCCAAGCTTATTCGTCTTCTCTCTATGCATATGGAAGCGAAAAGACGGTGTTTTGTTATTTTGGTCTAATTACATAAACTTTGCGATTTCTGGGTCAATGTGCATTTTCACCAAAGAACAGGACTTGAAATAAGAGAAAGCCAAGATTCTTCTTTCTATGTAGTTGGAACCCAAAATAACCTATTTTGGCTTATTACATTTCCGTTTGCTATATGTGGGTGAATGAACAACGAAAGAAAAATCAAAGCTTATTTGTCCTCTTTCTATTGAGATGGAACCAAAACACCTGTGCTTGAATTGGGCTGATAACAAACCTTTGCGATTTCTGGGTGAATGTGCATTCTAACCCCAAAAACAACAATTGGAAATAAGCCCCATCAGAGCTTTATCATCTTCTTTTTAGGTAGATGGAACCCAAAACTCCTTTTTGCTTTGGTTGAGGGCGATTCTGGTGCACACCCAACAACACCATGCGAATGGAAAGAAGCCCAATCAAAGCTTATTCATCGTGTAGAAACGCACATAGAAGCGAAAAGACGGTGTTTTGTTATTTTGGTCTCATTACATACACTTTGCGAATTCTGTGTCAATGTGCATTTACATCAAAGAACACGACTTGAAATGAGCAAAATCCAAGATTCTTCTTTCTATGCAGATGGAACGCAAAACAACCTGTTTTGCTTTGTTTTGGCATTACACTTTGCTTTGCTATTTGTGGGTGAATGAACACTGAAACAACCAACACCACCATGCGAATTGAAAGAAGCCCAATCCAAGCTTATTCGTCTTCTCTCTATGCATATGGAAGCAAAAAGACGCTGTTTTGTTATTTTGGTCTAATTACATAAACTTTGCGATTTCTGGGTCAATGTGCATTTTCACCAAAGAACAGGACTTGAAATAAGAGAAAGCCAAGATTCTTCTTTCTATGTACTTGGAACCCAAAATAACCTATTTTGGCTTATTACATTTCCGTTTGCTATATGTGGGTGAATGAACAACGAAAGAAAAATCAAAGCTTATTTGTCCTCTTTCTATTGAGATGGAACCAAAACACCTGTGCTTGAATTGGGCTGATAACAAACCTTTGCGATTTCTGGGTGAATGTGCATTCTAACCCCAAAAACAACAATTGGAAATAAGCCCCATCAGAGCTTTATCATCTTCTTTTTAGGTAGATGGAACCCAAAACTCCTTTTTGCTTTGGTTGAGGGCGATTCTGGTGCACACCCAACAACACCATGCGAATTGAAAGAAGCCCAATCAAAGCTTATTCATCGTGTAGAAACGCACATAGAAGCGAAAAGACGGTGTTTTGTTATTTTGGTCTCATTACATACACTTTGCGAATTCTGTGTCAATGTGCATTTACATCAAAGAACACGACTTGAAATGAGCAAAATGCAAGATTCTTCTTTCTATGTAGATGGAACGCAAAACAACCTGTTTTGCTTTGTTTTGGCATTACACTTTGCTTTGCTATTTGTGGGTGAATGAACACTGAAACAACCAACACCACCATGCGAATTGAAAGAAGCCCAATCCAAGCTTATTCGTCTTCTCTCTATGCATATGGAAGCAAAAAGACGCTGTTTTGTTATTTTGGTCTAATTACATAAACTTTGCGATTTCTGGGTCAATGTGCATTTTCACCAAAGAACAGGACTTGAAATAAGAGAAAGCCAAGATTCTTCTTTCTATGTAGTTGGAACCCAAAATAACCTATTTTGGCTTCTTACATTTCCGTTTGCTATATGTGGGTGAATGAACAACGAAAGAAAAATCAAAGCTTATTTGTCCTCTTTCTATTGAGATGGAACCAAAACACCTGTGCTTGAATTGGGCTGATAACAAACCTTTGCGATTTCTGGGTGAATGTGCATTCTAACCCCAAAAACAACAATTGGAAATAAGCCCCATCAGAGCTTTATCATCTTCTTTTTAGGTAGATGGAACCCAAAACTCCTTTTTGCTTTGGTTGAGGGCGATTCTGGTGCACACCCAACAACACCATGCGAATGGAAAGAAGCCCAATCAAAGCTTATTCATCGTGTAGAAACGCACATAGAAGCGAAAAGACGGTGTTTTGTTATTTTGGTCTCATTACATACACTTTGCGAATTCTGTGTCAATGTGCATTTACATCAAAGAACACGACTTGAAATGAGCAAAATGCAAGATTCTTCTTTCTATGTAGATGGAACGCAAAACAACCTGTTTTGCTTTGTTTTGGCATTACACTTTGCTTTGCTATTTGTGGGTGAATGAACACTGAAACAACCAACACCACCATGCGAATTGAAAGAAGCCCAATCCAAGCTTATTCGTCTTCTCTCTATGCATATGGAAGCAAAAAGACGCTGTTTTGTTATTTTGGTCTAATTACATAAACTTTGCGATTTCTGGGTCAATGTGCATTTTCACCAAAGAACAGGACTTGAAATAAGAGAAAGCCAAGATTCTTCTTTCTATGTACTTGGAACCCAAAATAACCTATTTTGGCTTCTTACATTTCCGTTTGCTATATGTGGGTGAATGAACAACTCAAGAAAAATCAAAGCTTATTTGTCCTCTTTCTATTGAGATGGAACCAAAACACCTGTGCTTGAATTGGGCTGATAACAAACCTTTGCGATTTCTGGGTGAATGTGCATTCTAACCCCAAAAACAACAATTGGAAATAAGCCCCATCAGAGCTTTATCATCTTCTTTTTAGGTAGATGGAACCCAAAACTCCTTTTTGCTTTGGTTGAGGGCGATTCTGGTGCACACCCAACAACACCATGCGAATGGAAAGAAGCCCAATCAAAGCTTATTCATCGTGTAGAAACGCACATAGAAGCGAAAAGACGGTGTTTTGTTATTTTGGTCTCATTACATACACTTTGCGAATTCTGTGTCAATGTGCATTTACATCAAAGAACACGACTTGAAATGAGCAAAATGCAAGATTCTTCTTTCTATGTAGATGGAACGCAAAACAACCTGTTTTGCTTTGTTTTGGCATTACACTTTGCTTTGCTATTTGTGGGTGAATGAACACTGAAACAACCAACACCACCATGCGAATTGAAAGAAGCCCAATCCAAGCTTATTCGTCTTCTCTCTATGCATATGGAAGCGAAAAGACGGTGTTTTGTTATTTTGGTCTAATTACATAAACTTTGCGATTTCTGGGTCAATGTGCATTTTCACCAAAGAACAGGACTTGAAATAAGAGAAAGCCAAGATTCTTCTTTCTATGTAGTTGGAACCCAAAATAACCTATTTTGGCTTATTACATTTCCGTTTGCTATATGTGGGTGAATGAACAACGAAAGAAAAATCAAAGCTTATTTGTCCTCTTTCTATTGAGATGGAACCAAAACACCTGTGCTTGAATTGGGCTGATAACAAACCTTTGCGATTTCTGGGTGAATGTGCATTCTAACCCCAAAAACAACAATTGGAAATAAGCCCCATCAGAGCTTTATCATCTTCTTTTTAGGTAGATGGAACCCAAAACTCCTTTTTGCTTTGGTTGAGGGCGATTCTGGTGCACACCCAACAACACCATGCGAATTGAAAGAAGCCCAATCAAAGCTTATTCATCGTGTAGAAACGCACATAGAAGCGAAAAGACGGTGTTTTGTTATTTTGGTCTCATTACATACACTTTGCGAATTCTGTGTCAATGTGCATTTACATCAAAGAACACGACTTGAAATGAGCAAAATGCAAGATTCTTCTTTCTATGTAGATGGAACGCAAAACAACCTGTTTTGCTTTGTTTTGGCATTACACTTTGCTTTGCTATTTGTGGGTGAATGAACACTGAAACAACCAACACCACCATGCGAATTGAAAGAAGCCCAATCCAAGCTTATTCGTCTTCTCTCTATGCATATGGAAGCGAAAAGACGGTGTTTTGTTATTTTGGTCTAATTACATAAACTTTGCGATTTCTGGGTCAATGTGCATTTTCACCAAAGAACAGGACTTGAAATAAGAGAAAGCCAAGATTCTTCTTTCTATGTAGTTGGAACCCAAAATAACCTATTTTGGCTTATTACATTTCCGTTTGCTATATGTGGGTGAATGAACAACGAAAGAAAAATCAAAGCTTATTTGTCCTCTTTCTATTGAGATGGAACCAAAACACCTGTGCTTGAATTGGGCTGATAACAAACCTTTGCGATTTCTGGGTGAATGTGCATTCTAACCCCAAAAACAACAATTGGAAATAAGCCCCATCAGAGCTTTATCATCTTCTTTTTAGGTAGATGGAACCCAAAACTCCTTTTTGCTTTGGTTGAGGGCGATTCTGGTGCACACCCAACAACACCATGCGAATGGAAAGAAGCCCAATCAAAGCTTATTCATCGTGTAGAAACGCACATAGAAGCGAAAAGACGGTGTTTTGTTATTTTGGTCTCATTACATACACATTGCGAATTCTGTGTCAATGTGCATTTACATCAAAGAACACGACTTGAAATGAGCAAAATGCAAGATTCTTCTTTCTATGTAGATGGAACGCAAAACAACCTGTTTTGCTTTGTTTTGGCATTACACTTTGCTTTGCTATTTGTGGGTGAATGAACACTGAAACAACCAACACCACCATGCGAATTGAAAGAAGCCCAATCCAAGCTTATTCGTCTTCTCTCTATGCATATGGAAGCAAAAAGACGCTGTTTTGTTATTTTGGTCTAATTACATAAACTTTGCGATTTCTGGGTCAATGTGCATTTTCACCAAAGAACAGGACTTGAAATAAGAGAAAGCCAAGATTCTTCTTTCTATGTAGCTGGAACCCAAAATAACCTATTTTGGCTTATTACATTTCCGTTTGCTATATGTGGGTGAATGAACAACGAAAGAAAAATCAAAGCTTATTTGTCCTCTTTCTATTGAGATGGAACCAAAACACCTGTGCTTGAATTGGGCTGATAACAAACCTTTGCGATTTCTGGGTGAATGTGCATTCTAACCCCAAAAACAACAATTGGAAATAAGCCCCATCAGAGCTTTATCATCTTCTTTTTAGGTAGATGGAACCCAAAACTCCTTTTTGCTTTGGTTGAGGGCGATTCTGGTGCACACCCAACAACACCATGCGAATTGAAAGAAGCCCAATCAAAGCTTATTCATCGTGTAGAAACGCACATAGAAGCGAAAAGACGGTGTTTTGTTATTTTGGTCTCATTACATACACTTTGCGAATTCTGTGTCAATGTGCATTTACATCAAAGAACACGACTTGAAATGAGCAAAATGCAAGATTCTTCTTTCTATGTAGATGGAACGCAAAACAACCTGTTTTGCTTTGTTTTGGCATTACACTTTGCTTTGCTATTTGTGGGTGAATGAACACTGAAACAACCAACACCACCATGCGAATTGAAAGAAGCCCAATCCAAGCTTATTCGTCTTCTCTCTATGCATATGGAAGCAAAAAGACGCTGTTTTGTTATTTTGGTCTAATTACATAAACTTTGCGATTTCTGGGTCAATGTGCATTTTCACCAAAGAACAGGACTTGAAATAAGAGAAAGCCAAGATTCTTCTTTCTATGTACTTGGAACCCAAAATAACCTATTTTGGCTTATTACATTTCCGTTTGCTATATGTGGGTGAATGAACAACGAAAGAAAAATCAAAGCTTATTTGTCCTCTTTCTATTGAGATGGAACCAAAACACCTGTGCTTGAATTGGGCTGATAACAAACCTTTGCGATTTCTGGGTGAATGTGCATTCTAACCCCAAAAACAACAATTGGAAATAAGCCCCATCAGAGCTTTATCATCTTCTTTTTAGGTAGATGGAACCCAAAACTCCTTTTTGCTTTGGTTGAGGGCGATTCTGGTGCACACCCAACAACACCATGCGAATTGAAAGAAGCCCAATCAAAGCTTATTCATCGTGTAGAAACGCACATAGAAGCGAAAAGACGGTGTTTTGTTATTTTGGTCTCATTACATACACATTGCGAATTCTGTGTCAATGTGCATTTACATCAAAGAACACGACTTGAAATGAGCAAAATCCAAGATTCTTCTTTCTATGTAGATGGAACGCAAAACAACCTGTTTTGCTTTGTTTTGGCATTACACTTTGCTTTGCTATTTGTGGGTGAATGAACACTGAAACAACCAACACCACCATGCGAATTGAAAGAAGCCCAATCCAAGCTTATTCGTCTTCTCTCTATGCATATGGAAGCAAAAAGACGGTGTTTTGTTATTTTGGTCTAATTACATAAACTTTGCGATTTCTGGGTCAATGTGCATTTTCACCAAAGAACAGGACTTGAAATAAGAGAAAGCCAAGATTCTTCTTTCTATGTAGTTGGAACCCAAAATAACCTATTTTGGCTTATTACATTTCCGTTTGCTATATGTGGGTGAATGAACAACGAAAGAAAAATCAAAGCTTATTTGTCCTCTTTCTATTGAGATGGAACCAAAACACCTGTGCTTGAATTGGGCTGATAACAAACCTTTGCGATTTCTGGGTGAATGTGCATTCTAACCCCAAAAACAACAATTGGAAATAAGCCCCATCAGAGCTTTATCATCTTCTTTTTAGGTAGATGGAACCCAAAACTCCTTTTTGCTTTGGTTGAGGGCGATTCTGGTGCACACCCAACAACACCATGCGAATTGAAAGAAGCCCAATCAAAGCTTATTCATCGTGTAGAAACGCACATAGAAGCGAAAAGACGGTGTTTTGTTATTTTGGTCTCATTACATACACTTTGCGAATTCTGTGTCAATGTGCATTTACATCAAAGAACACGACTTGAAATGAGCAAAATGCAAGATTCTTCTTTCTATGTAGATGGAACGCAAAACAACCTGTTTTGCTTTGTTTTGGCATTACACTTTGCTTTGCTATTTGTGGGTGAATGAACACTGAAACAACCAACACCACCATGCGAATTGAAAGAAGCCCAATCCAAGCTTATTCGTCTTCTCTCTATGCATATGGAAGCAAAAAGACGCTGTTTTGTTATTTTGGTCTAATTACATAAACTTTGCGATTTCTGGGTCAATGTGCATTTTCACCAAAGAACAGGACTTGAAATAAGAGAAAGCCAAGATTCTTCTTTCTATGTAGTTGGAACCCAAAATAACCTATTTTGGCTTATTACATTTCCGTTTGCTATATGTGGGTGAATGAACAACGAAAGAAAAATCAAAGCTTATTTGTCCTCTTTCTATTGAGATGGAACCAAAACACCTGTGCTTGAATTGGGCTGATAACAAACCTTTGCGATTTCTGGGTGAATGTGCATTCTAACCCCAAAAACAACAATTGGAAATAAGCCCCATCAGAGCTTTATCATCTTCTTTTTAGGTAGATGGAACCCAAAACTCCTTTTTGCTTTGGTTGAGGGCGATTCTGGTGCACACCCAACAACACCATGCGAATGGAAAGAAGCCCAATCAAAGCTTATTCATCGTGTAGAAACGCACATAGAAGCGAAAAGACGGTGTTTTGTTATTTTGGTCTCATTACATACACATTGCGAATTCTGTGTCAATGTGCATTTACATCAAAGAACACGACTTGAAATGAGCAAAATGCAAGATTCTTCTTTCTATGTAGATGGAACGCAAAACAACCTGTTTTGCTTTGTTTTGGCATTACACTTTGCTTTGCTATTTGTGGGTGAATGAACACTGAAACAACCAACACCACCATGCGAATTGAAAGAAGCCCAATCCAAGCTTATTCGTCTTCTCTCTATGCATATGGAAGCAAAAAGACGCTGTTTTGTTATTTTGGTCTAATTACATAAACTTTGCGATTTCTGGGTCAATGTGCATTTTCACCAAAGAACAGGACTTGAAATAAGAGAAAGCCAAGATTCTTCTTTCTATGTACTTGGAACCCAAAATAACCTATTTTGGCTTATTACATTTCCGTTTGCTATATGTGGGTGAATGAACAACGAAAGAAAAATCAAAGCTTATTTGTCCTCTTTCTATTGAGATGGAACCAAAACACCTGTGCTTGAATTGGGCTGATAACAAACCTTTGCGATTTCTGGGTGAATGTGCATTCTAACCCCAAAAACAACAATTGGAAATAAGCCCCATCAGAGCTTTATCATCTTCTTTTTAGGTAGATGGAACCCAAAACTCCTTTTTGCTTTGGTTGAGGGCGATTCTGGTGCACACCCAACAACACCATGCGAATGGAAAGAAGCCCAATCAAAGCTTATTCATCGTGTAGAAACGCACATAGAAGCGAAAAGACGGTGTTTTGTTATTTTGGTCTCATTACATACACTTTGCGAATTCTGTGTCAATGTGCATTTACATCAAAGAACACGACTTGAAATGAGCAAAATGCAAGATTCTTCTTTCTATGTAGATGGAACGCAAAACAACCTGTTTTGCTTTGTTTTGGCATTACACTTTGCTTTGCTATTTGTGGGTGAATGAACACTGAAACAACCAACACCACCATGCGAATTGAAAGAAGCCCAATCCAAGCTTATTCGTCTTCTCTCTATGCATATGGAAGCAAAAAGACGCTGTTTTGTTATTTTGGTCTAATTACATAAACTTTGCGATTTCTGGGTCAATGTGCATTTGCACCAAAGAACAGGACTTGAAATAAGAGAAAGCCAAGATTCTTCTTTCTATGTACTTGGAACCCAAAATAACCTATTTTGGCTTATTACATTTCCGTTTGCTATATGTGGGTGAATGAACAACGAAAGAAAAATCAAAGCTTATTTGTCCTCTTTCTATTGAGATGGAACCAAAACACCTGTGCTTGAATTGGGCTGATAACAAACCTTTGCGATTTCTGGGTGAATGTGCATTCTAACCCCAAAAACAACAATTGGAAATAAGCCCCATCAGAGCTTTATCATCTTCTTTTTAGGTAGATGGAACCCAAAACTCCTTTTTGCTTTGGTTGAGGGCGATTCTGGTGCACACCCAACAACACCATGCGAATGGAAAGAAGCCCAATCAAAGCTTATTCATCGTGTAGAAACGCACATAGAAGCGAAAAGACGGTGTTTTGTTATTTTGGTCTCATTACATACACTTTGCGAATTCTGTGTCAATGTGCATTTACATCAAAGAACACGACTTGAAATGAGCAAAATGCAAGATTCTTCTTTCTATGTAGATGGAACGCAAAACAACCTGTTTTGCTTTGTTTTGGCATTACACTTTGCTTTGCTATTTGTGGGTGAATGAACACTGAAACAACCAACACCACCATGCGAATTGAAAGAAGCCCAATCCAAGCTTATTCGTCTTCTCTCTATGCATATGGAAGCGAAAAGACGGTGTTTTGTTATTTTGGTCTAATTACATAAACTTTGCGATTTCTGGGTCAATGTGCATTTTCACCAAAGAACAGGACTTGAAATAAGAGAAAGCCAAGATTCTTCTTTCTATGTAGTTGGAACCCAAAATAACCTATTTTGGCTTATTACATTTCCGTTTGCTATATGTGGGTGAATGAACAACGAAAGAAAAATCAAAGCTTATTTGTCCTCTTTCTATTGAGATGGAACCAAAACACCTGTGCTTGAATTGGGCTGATAACAAACCTTTGCGATTTCTGGGTGAATGTGCATTCTAACCCCAAAAACAACAATTGGAAATAAGCCCCATCAGAGCTTTATCATCTTCTTTTTAGGTAGATGGAACCCAAAACTCCTTTTTGCTTTGGTTGAGGGCGATTCTGGTGCACACCCAACAACACCATGCGAATTGAAAGAAGCCCAATCAAAGCTTATTCATCGTGTAGAAACGCACATAGAAGCGAAAAGACGGTGTTTTGTTATTTTGGTCTCATTACATACACTTTGCGAATTCTGTGTCAATGTGCATTTACATGAAAGAACACGACTTGAAATGAGCAAAATGCAAGATTCTTCTTTCTATGTAGATGGAACGCAAAACAACCTGTTTTGCTTTGTTTTGGCATTACACTTTGCTTTGCTATTTGTGGGTGAATGAACACTGAAACAACCAACACCACCATGCGAATTGAAAGAAGCCCAATCCAAGCTTATTCGTCTTCTCTCTATGCATATGGAAGCAAAAAGACGCTGTTTTGTTATTTTGGTCTAATTACATAAACTTTGCGATTTCTGGGTCAATGTGCATTTTCACCAAAGAACAGGACTTGAAATAAGAGAAAGCCAAGATTCTTCTTTCTATGTACTTGGAACCCAAAATAACCTATTTTGGCTTATTACATTTCCGTTTGCTATATGTGGGTGAATGAACAACGAAAGAAAAATCAAAGCTTATTTGTCCTCTTTCTATTGAGATGGAACCAAAACACCTGTGCTTGAATTGGGCTGATAACAAACCTTTGCGATTTCTGGGTGAATGTGCATTCTAACCCCAAAAACAACAATTGGAAATAAGCCCCATCAGAGCTTTATCATCTTCTATTTAGGTAGATAGAACCCAAAACTCCTTTTTGCTTTGGTTGAGGGCGATTCTGGTGCACACCCAACAACACCATGCGAATGGAAAGAAGCCCAATCAAAGCTTATTCATCGTGTAGAAACGCACATAGAAGCGAAAAGACGGTGTTTTTTTTTTTTTTTTTAATAATATTTATTAAAGTTTTCCAATTAATTACAAATTAATAAAACATCCAATTTCAAATCTTTTTCCAATTACATCCTTTCAGGACTTCCCCTTCCCTCCCCCCCTTGTATTCCAAATCTCTCAAATGATTTCAACAAGTTCTTCTCCTCAATTCAAACTTGTTATCCTTAACCCAATTTTTTTTTTTAAAAAAAAACATTATTTTCCATTCCCCTAAAATCGGCTTATTCCCACCACGAGTTCCCCACTTTAGAATACCATGTAGATGTATATAGCCTAAATAAAACATAGTTTACGCCTTTAAGGATTCCACATTTCCCACCCCCCCTTTTCCCGGTTGCGTTCCCAATGTTCCTCAATGTCCGATATTTCCACATCTCTCTAAATCATAGTCCTTTGCCAGTCCTCTTTAGTTTCGAATGTCCAATCATGGAAGGATTCTGTCTCAAAGAGAGGCCCATTTTTTCCATCCAGATTTTTATATCCAGGAGTGAAAAACTCCAAATTATAATCCTTAAGCTTGTCAAATCTGGATGTCCCAAATGTCCCCACTTTTAACTTGGTCCAATTCTTGTTATTTTATTGTTCTTATTGTCCCTGCTTTCCTGCACAAATGTCCTAATTCCAAAAGTTAGTTCCTTTACAGAGGCTTGTTATTCAGAAACAAAACATTACGTCAAGTTCCTTTCATTCCACAACAGATGATTCCATTGTCTTCTTCGGTGTAGTGGCCTCTGTAGTCATAATAATGTTCCATTTCTGCAGTTTCCCAGGAGATAAACAGTTCAGTTCCAATTTCCAGCTAAAACTTGTAATGTCCATCGGCTCCTCTAGGTGGATTGCAAAAACTGAGTTCTCTTCCAGATCGCATCCATTAGCCCTAGTAACTTTGTAATCCTTATTTAAAACAATTTGTATCCAATTTATAACAAATATAACCAGCAAAGTCCTTGTAACATAGTCTCTATCTTATTTTCCGCTTTGACAGCTCTTTGACAGCTGTCAAAACTTGCCTTTCTCCTCTCCAAACTCCGTCATCGATCGCTCCCGGGGTTCCAGGGGGGGTTGTTTTTAAGTCCGAATTCTACTTTCCTCCTCCAGCTCAATCTCATATTCTTCACTCGTGAGGTTAAAAACTTGCCAAAATGATGTTACTCCGATCTTAGTTATCAGATCCTTTGCTTTGACCCTTCTACAATGGAGGGGGTGGCTGACTTCCTTTTTTGCGCCTCCCCCGCTCGCTCCGAAATTTTTAAAATTTTTGTCCCTCTTTTTAGTCCAAGTTCCAATTACTTACAGGTTGTTCTTTTAGGTCCGAATTTTCAAAGGAAGAAGCCAGCGCTCTCCGCCGAATGGCATGCGGCTTCGCACGGCAGGGATAGCAGAGGACTCAAAACACCACGCTTCTCCCCGGCACCCGATCCGTAGCCTTTAAAAAGGCTCCTTCACGAGTCGGGAGGGCGCTAACGGTGTCAGCCGAGTCTCCATGTCCACGGCCCCCGTGGCCGTGGTTTTTAAGGGTCCCCGCATCGCCGGTGCGGTAGGACCCAGCCCCTGCCGTGCAGGCTCCCTCCGGAGCTCGGAGGGAGTCCGCCATTCGGCGATGGCGCCGACCCGGAAGTCCGAAAAGACGGTGTTTTGTTATTTTGGTCTCATTACATACACATTGCGAATTCTGTGTCAATGTGCATTTACATCAAAGAACACGACTTGAAATGAGCAAAATGCAAGATTCTTCTTTCTATGTAGATGGAACGCAAAACAACCTGTTTTGCTTTGTTTTGGCATTACACTTTGCTTTGCTATTTGTGGGTGAATGAACACTGAAACAACCAACACCACCATGCGAATTGAAAGAAGCCCAATCCAAGCTTATTCGTCTTCTCTCTATGCATATGGAAGCAAAAAGACGCTGTTTTGTTATTTTGGTCTAATTACATAAACTTTGCGATTTCTGGGTCAATGTGCATTTTCACCAAAGAACAGGACTTGAAATAAGAGAAAGCCAAGATTCTTCTTTCTATGTAGTTGGAACCCAAAATAACCTATTTTGGCTTATTACATTTCCGTTTGCTATATGTGGGTGAATGAACAACGAAAGAAAAATCAAAGCTTATTTGTCCTCTTTCTATTGAGATGGAACCAAAACACCTGTGCTTGAATTGGGCTGATAACAAACCTTTGCGATTTCTGGGTGAATGTGCATTCTAACCCCAAAAACAACAATTGGAAATAAGCCCCATCAGAGCTTTATCATCTTCTTTTTAGGTAGATGGAACCCAAAACTCCTTTTTGCTTTGGTTGAGGGCGATTCTGGTGCACACCCAACAACACCATGCGAATGGAAAGAAGCCCAATCAAAGCTTATTCATCGTGTAGAAACGCACATAGAAGCGAAAAGACGGTGTTTTGTTATTTTGGTCTCATTACATACACATTGCGAATTCTGTGTCAATGTGCATTTACATCAAAGAACACGACTTGAAATGAGCAAAATGCAAGATTCTTCTTTCTATGTAGATGGAACGCAAAACAACCTGTTTTGCTTTGTTTTGGCATTACACTTTGCTTTGCTATTTGTGGGTGAATGAACACTGAAACAACCAACACCACCATGCGAATTGAAAGAAGCCCAATCCAAGCTTATTCGTCTTCTCTCTATGCATATGGAAGCAAAAAGACGCTGTTTTGTTATTTTGGTCTAATTACATAAACTTTGCGATTTCTGGGTCAATGTGCATTTTCACCAAAGAACAGGACTTGAAATAAGAGAAAGCCAAGATTCTTCTTTCTATGTAGTTGGAACCCAAAATAACCTATTTTGGCTTATTACATTTCCGTTTGCTATATGTGGGTGAATGAACAACGAAAGAAAAATCAAAGCTTATTTGTCCTCTTTCTATTGAGATGGAACCAAAACACCTGTGCTTGAATTGGGCTGATAACAAACCTTTGCGATTTCTGGGTGAATGTGCATTCTAACCCCAAAAACAACAATTGGAAATAAGCCCCATCAGAGCTTTATCATCTTCTTTTTAGGTAGATGGAACCCAAAACTCCTTTTTGCTTTGGTTGAGGGCGATTCTGGTGCACACCCAACAACACCATGCGAATGGAAAGAAGCCCAATCAAAGCTTATTCA
Organism: Podarcis erhardii; assembly: GCF_964252035.2. Lineage (NCBI taxonomy): Eukaryota > Metazoa > Chordata > Lepidosauria > Squamata > Lacertidae > Podarcis > Podarcis erhardii. The sequence goes on along the minus strand of NW_028292821.1, from coordinate 21,620 downwards.
TCGTGTAGAAACGCACATAGAAGCGAAAAGACGGTGTTTTGTTATTTTGGTCTCATTACATACACTTTGCGAATTCTGTGTCAATGTGCATTTACATCAAAGAACACGACTTGAAATGAGCAAAATGCAAGATTCTTCTTTCTATGTAGATGGAACGCAAAACAACCTGTTTTGCTTTGTTTTGGCATTACACTTTGCTTTGCTATTTGTGGGTGAATGAACACTGAAACAACCAACACCACCATGCGAATTGAAAGAAGCCCAATCCAAGCTTATTCGTCTTCTCTCTATGCATATGGAAGCAAAAAGACGCTGTTTTGTTATTTTGGTCTAATTACATAAACTTTGCGATTTCTGGGTCAATGTGCATTTTCACCAAAGAACAGGACTTGAAATAAGAGAAAGCCAAGATTCTTCTTTCTATGTAGTTGGAACCCAAAATAACCTATTTTGGCTTATTACATTTCCGTTTGCTATATGTGGGTGAATGAACAACGAAAGAAAAATCAAAGCTTATTTGTCCTCTTTCTATTGAGATGGAACCAAAACACCTGTGCTTGAATTGGGCTGATAACAAACCTTTGCGATTTCTGGGTGAATGTGCATTCTAACCCCAAAAACAACAATTGGAAATAAGCCCCATCAGAGCTTTATCATCTTCTTTTTAGGTAGATGGAACCCAAAACTCCTTTTTGCTTTGGTTGAGGGCGATTCTGGTGCACACCCAACAACACCATGCGAATGGAAAGAAGCCCAATCAAAGCTTATTCATCGTGTAGAAACGCACATAGAAGCGAAAAGACGGTGTTTTGTTATTTTGGTCTCATTACATACACTTTGCGAATTCTGTGTCAATGTGCATTTACATCAAAGAACACGACTTGAAATGAGCAAAATGCAAGATTCTTCTTTCTATGTAGATGGAACGCAAAACAACCTGTTTTGCTTTGTTTTGGCATTACACTTTGCTTTGCTATTTGTGGGTGAATGAACACTGAAACAACCAACACCACCATGCGAATTGAAAGAAGCCCAATCCAAGCTTATTCGTCTTCTCTCTATGCATATGGAAGCAAAAAGACGCTGTTTTGTTATTTTGGTCTAATTACATAAACTTTGCGATTTCTGGGTCAATGTGCATTTTCACCAAAGAACAGGACTTGAAATAAGAGAAAGCCAAGATTCTTCTTTCTATGTAGTTGGAACCCAAAATAACCTATTTTGGCTTATTACATTTCCGTTTGCTATATGTGGGTGAATGAACAACGAAAGAAAAATCAAAGCTTATTTGTCCTCTTTCTATTGAGATGGAACCAAAACACCTGTGCTTGAATTGGGCTGATAACAAACCTTTGCGATTTCTGGGTGAATGTGCATTCTAACCCCAAAAACAACAATTGGAAATAAGCCCCATCAGAGCTTTATCATCTTCTTTTTAGGTAGATGGAACCCAAAACTCCTTTTTGCTTTGGTTGAGGGCGATTCTGGTGCACACCCAACAACACCATGCGAATGGAAAGAAGCCCAATCAAAGCTTATTCATCGTGTAGAAACGCACATAGAAGCGAAAAGACGGTGTTTTGTTATTTTGGTCTCATTACATACACTTTGCGAATTCTGTGTCAATGTGCATTTACATCAAAGAACACGACTTGAAATGAGCAAAATGCAAGATTCTTCTTTCTATGTAGATGGAACGCAAAACAACCTGTTTTGCTTTGTTTTGGCATTACACTTTGCTTTGCTATTTGTGGGTGAATGAACACTGAAACAACCAACACCACCATGCGAATTGAAAGAAGCCCAATCCAAGCTTATTCGTCTTCTCTCTATGCATATGGAAGCAAAAAGACGCTGTTTTGTTATTTTGGTCTAATTACATAAACTTTGCGATTTCTGGGTCAATGTGCATTTTCACCAAAGAACAGGACTTGAAATAAGAGAAAGCCAAGATTCTTCTTTCTATGTAGTTGGAACCCAAAATAACCTATTTTGGCTTCTTACATTTCCGTTTGCTATATGTGGGTGAATGAACAACGAAAGAAAAATCAAAGCTTATTTGTCCTCTTTCTATTGAGATGGAACCAAAACACCTGTGCTTGAATTGGGCTGATAACAAACCTTTGCGATTTCTGGGTGAATGTGCATTCTAACCCCAAAAACAACAATTGGAAATAAGCCCCATCAGAGCTTTATCATCTTCTTTTTAGGTAGATGGAACCCAAAACTCCTTTTTGCTTTGGTTGAGGGCGATTCTGGTGCACACCCAACAACACCATGCGAATGGAAAGAAGCCCAATCAAAGCTTATTCATCGTGTAGAAACGCACATAGAAGCGAAAAGACGGTGTTTTGTTATTTTGGTCTCATTACATACACTTTGCGAATTCTGTGTCAATGTGCATTTACATCAAAGAACACGACTTGAAATGAGCAAAATGCAAGATTCTTCTTTCTATGTAGATGGAACGCAAAACAACCTGTTTTGCTTTGTTTTGGCATTACACTTTGCTTTGCTATTTGTGGGTGAATGAACACTGAAACAACCAACACCACCATGCGAATTGAAAGAAGCCCAATCCAAGCTTATTCGTCTTCTCTCTATGCATATGGAAGCAAAAAGACGCTGTTTTGTTATTTTGGTCTAATTACATAAACTTTGCGATTTCTGGGTCAATGTGCATTTTCACCAAAGAACAGGACTTGAAATAAGAGAAAGCCAAGATTCTTCTTTCTATGTACTTGGAACCCAAAATAACCTATTTTGGCTTATTACATTTCCGTTTGCTATATGTGGGTGAATGAACAACGAAAGAAAAATCAAAGCTTATTTGTCCTCTTTCTATTGAGATGGAACCAAAACACCTGTGCTTGAATTGGGCTGATAACAAACCTTTGCGATTTCTGGGTGAATGTGCATTCTAACCCCAAAAACAACAATTGGAAATAAGCCCCATCAGAGCTTTATCATCTTCTTTTTAGGTAGATGGAACCCAAAACTCCTTTTTGCTTTGGTTGAGGGCGATTCTGGTGCACACCCAACAACACCATGCGAATGGAAAGAAGCCCAATCAAAGCTTATTCATCGTGTAGAAACGCACATAGAAGCGAAAAGACGGTGTTTTGTTATTTTGGTCTCATTACATACACTTTGCGAATTCTGTGTCAATGTGCATTTACATCAAAGAACACGACTTGAAATGAGCAAAATGCAAGATTCTTCTTTCTATGTAGATGGAACGCAAAACAACCTGTTTTGCTTTGTTTTGGCATTACACTTTGCTTTGCTATTTGTGGGTGAATGAACACTGAAACAACCAACACCACCATGCGAATTGAAAGAAGCCCAATCCAAGCTTATTCGTCTTCTCTCTATGCATATGGAAGCAAAAAGACGCTGTTTTGTTATTTTGGTCTAATTACATAAACTTTGCGATTTCTGGGTCAATGTGCATTTTCACCAAAGAACAGGACTTGAAATAAGAGAAAGCCAAGATTCTTCTTTCTATGTAGTTGGAACCCAAAATAACCTATTTTGGCTTATTACATTTCCGTTTGCTATATGTGGGTGAATGAACAACGAAAGAAAAATCAAAGCTTATTTGTCCTCTTTCTATTGAGATGGAACCAAAACACCTGTGCTTGAATTGGGCTGATAACAAACCTTTGCGATTTCTGGGTGAATGTGCATTCTAACCCCAAAAACAACAATTGGAAATAAGCCCCATCAGAGCTTTATCATCTTCTTTTTAGGTAGATGGAACCCAAAACTCCTTTTTGCTTTGGTTGAGGGCGATTCTGGTGCACACCCAACAACACCATGCGAATGGAAAGAAGCCCAATCAAAGCTTATTCATCGTGTAGAAACGCACATAGAAGCGAAAAGACGGTGTTTTGTTATTTTGGTCTCATTACATACACTTTGCGAATTCTGTGTCAATGTGCATTTACATCAAAGAACACGACTTGAAATGAGCAAAATGCAAGATTCTTCTTTCTATGTAGATGGAACGCAAAACAACCTGTTTTGCTTTGTTTTGGCATTACACTTTGCTTTGCTATTTGTGGGTGAATGAACACTGAAACAACCAACACCACCATGCGAATTGAAAGAAGCCCAATCCAAGCTTATTCGTCTTCTCTCTATGCATATGGAAGCAAAAAGACGCTGTTTTGTTATTTTGGTCTAATTACATAAACTTTGCGATTTCTGGGTCAATGTGCATTTTCACCAAAGAACAGGACTTGAAATAAGAGAAAGCCAAGATTCTTCTTTCTATGTAGTTGGAACCCAAAATAACCTATTTTGGCTTCTTACATTTCCGTTTGCTATATGTGGGTGAATGAACAACGAAAGAAAAATCAAAGCTTATTTGTCCTCTTTCTATTGAGATGGAACCAAAACACCTGTGCTTGAATTGGGCTGATAACAAACCTTTGCGATTTCTGGGTGAATGTGCATTCTAACCCCAAAAACAACAATTGGAAATAAGCCCCATCAGAGCTTTATCATCTTCTTTTTAGGTAGATGGAACCCAAAACTCCTTTTTGCTTTGGTTGAGGGCGATTCTGGTGCACACCCAACAACACCATGCGAATGGAAAGAAGCCCAATCAAAGCTTATTCATCGTGTAGAAACGCACATAGAAGCGAAAAGACGGTGTTTTGTTATTTTGGTCTCATTACATACACTTTGCGAATTCTGTGTCAATGTGCATTTACATCAAAGAACACGACTTGAAATGAGCAAAATGCAAGATTCTTCTTTCTATGTAGATGGAACGCAAAACAACCTGTTTTGCTTTGTTTTGGCATTACACTTTGCTTTGCTATTTGTGGGTGAATGAACACTGAAACAACCAACACCACCATGCGAATTGAAAGAAGCCCAATCCAAGCTTATTCGTCTTCTCTCTATGCATATGGAAGCAAAAAGACGCTGTTTTGTTATTTTGGTCTAATTACATAAACTTTGCGATTTCTGGGTCAATGTGCATTTTCACCAAAGAACAGGACTTGAAATAAGAGAAAGCCAAGATTCTTCTTTCTATGTACTTGGAACCCAAAATAACCTATTTTGGCTTATTACATTTCCGTTTGCTATATGTGGGTGAATGAACAACGAAAGAAAAATCAAAGCTTATTTGTCCTCTTTCTATTGAGATGGAACCAAAACACCTGTGCTTGAATTGGGCTGATAACAAACCTTTGCGATTTCTGGGTGAATGTGCATTCTAACCCCAAAAACAACAATTGGAAATAAGCCCCATCAGAGCTTTATCATCTTCTTTTTAGGTAGATGGAACCCAAAACTCCTTTTTGCTTTGGTTGAGGGCGATTCTGGTGCACACCCAACAACACCATGCGAATGGAAAGAAGCCCAATCAAAGCTTATTCATCGTGTAGAAACGCACATAGAAGCGAAAAGACGGTGTTTTGTTATTTTGGTCTCATTACATACACTTTGCGAATTCTGTGTCAATGTGCATTTACATCAAAGAACACGACTTGAAATGAGCAAAATGCAAGATTCTTCTTTCTATGTAGATGGAACGCAAAACAACCTGTTTTGCTTTGTTTTGGCATTACACTTTGCTTTGCTATTTGTGGGTGAATGAACACTGAAACAACCAACACCACCATGCGAATTGAAAGAAGCCCAATCCAAGCTTATTCGTCTTCTCTCTATGCATATGGAAGCAAAAAGACGCTGTTTTGTTATTTTGGTCTAATTACATAAACTTTGCGATTTCTGGGTCAATGTGCATTTGCACCAAAGAACAGGACTTGAAATAAGAGAAAGCCAAGATTCTTCTTTCTATGTACTTGGAACCCAAAATAACCTATTTTGGCTTATTACATTTCCGTTTGCTATATGTGGGTGAATGAACAACGAAAGAAAAATCAAAGCTTATTTGTCCTCTTTCTATTGAGATGGAACCAAAACACCTGTGCTTGAATTGGGCTGATAACAAACCTTTGCGATTTCTGGGTGAATGTGCATTCTAACCCCAAAAACAACAATTGGAAATAAGCCCCATCAGAGCTTTATCATCTTCTTTTTAGGTAGATGGAACCCAAAACTCCTTTTTGCTTTGGTTGAGGGCGATTCTGGTGCACACCCAACAACACCATGCGAATGGAAAGAAGCCCAATCAAAGCTTATTCATCGTGTAGAAACGCACATAGAAGCGAAAAGACGGTGTTTTGTTATTTTGGTCTCATTACATACACTTTGCGAATTCTGTGTCAATGTGCATTTACATCAAAGAACACGACTTGAAATGAGCAAAATGCAAGATTCTTCTTTCTATGTAGATGGAACGCAAAACAACCTGTTTTGCTTTGTTTTGGCATTACACTTTGCTTTGCTATTTGTGGGTGAATGAACACTGAAACAACCAACACCACCATGCGAATTGAAAGAAGCCCAATCAAAGCTTATTCGTCTTCTCTCTATGCATATGGAAGCAAAAAGACGCTGTTTTGTTATTTTGGTCTAATTACATAAACTTTGCGATTTCTGGGTCAATGTGCATTTTCACCAAAGAACAGGACTTGAAATAAGAGAAAGCCAAGATTCTTCTTTCTATGTAGTTGGAACCCAAAATAACCTATTTTGGCTTATTACATTTCCGTTTGCTATATGTGGGTGAATGAACAACGAAAGAAAAATCAAAGCTTATTTGTCCTCTTTCTATTGAGATGGAACCAAAACACCTGTGCTTGAATTGGGCTGATAACAAACCTTTGCGATTTCTGGGTGAATGTGCATTCTAACCCCAAAAACAACAATTGGAAATAAGCCCCATCAGAGCTTTATCATCTTCTTTTTAGGTAGATGGAACCCAAAACTCCTTTTTGCTTTGGTTGAGGGCGATTCTGGTGCACACCCAACAACACCATGCGAATGGAAAGAAGCCCAATCAAAGCTTATTCATCGTGTAGAAACGCACATAGAAGCGAAAAGACGGTGTTTTGTTATTTTGGTCTCATTACATACACTTTGCGAATTCTGTGTCAATGTGCATTTACATCAAAGAACACGACTTGAAATGAGCAAAATGCAAGATTCTTCTTTCTATGTAGATGGAACGCAAAACAACCTGTTTTGCTTTGTTTTGGCATTACACTTTGCTTTGCTATTTGTGGGTGAATGAACACTGAAACAACCAACACCACCATGCGAATTGAAAGAAGCCCAATCCAAGCTTATTCGTCTTCTCTCTATGCATATGGAAGCAAAAAGACGCTGTTTTGTTATTTTGGTCTAATTACATAAACTTTGCGATTTCTGGGTCAATGTGCATTTTCACCAAAGAACAGGACTTGAAATAAGAGAAAGCCAAGATTCTTCTTTCTATGTAGTTGGAACCCAAAATAACCTATTTTGGCTTATTACATTTCCGTTTGCTATATGTGGGTGAATGAACAACGAAAGAAAAATCAAAGCTTATTTGTCCTCTTTCTATTGAGATGGAACCAAAACACCTGTGCTTGAATTGGGCTGATAACAAACCTTTGCGATTTCTGGGTGAATGTGCATTCTAACCCCAAAAACAACAATTGGAAATAAGCCCCATCAGAGCTTTATCATCTTCTTTTTAGGTAGATGGAACCCAAAACTCCTTTTTGCTTTGGTTGAGGGCGATTCTGGTGCACACCCAACAACACCATGCGAATGGAAAGAAGCCCAATCAAAGCTTATTCATCGTGTAGAAACGCACATAGAAGCGAAAAGACGGTGTTTTGTTATTTTGGTCTCATTACATACACTTTGCGAATTCTGTGTCAATGTGCATTTACATCAAAGAACACGACTTGAAATGAGCAAAATGCAAGATTCTTCTTTCTATGTAGATGGAACGCAAAACAACCTGTTTTGCTTTGTTTTGGCATTACACTTTGCTTTGCTATTTGTGGGTGAATGAACACTGAAACAACCAACACCACCATGCGAATTGAAAGAAGCCCAATCCAAGCTTATTCGTCTTCTCTCTATGCATATGGAAGCAAAAAGACGCTGTTTTGTTATTTTGGTCTAATTACATAAACTTTGCGATTTCTGGGTCAATGTGCATTTTCACCAAAGAACAGGACTTGAAATAAGAGAAAGCCAAGATTCTTCTTTCTATGTAGTTGGAACCCAAAATAACCTATTTTGGCTTCTTACATTTCCGTTTGCTATATGTGGGTGAATGAACAACGAAAGAAAAATCAAAGCTTATTTGTCCTCTTTCTATTGAGATGGAACCAAAACACCTGTGCTTGAATTGGGCTGATAACAAACCTTTGCGATTTCTGGGTGAATGTGCATTCTAACCCCAAAAACAACAATTGGAAATAAGCCCCATCAGAGCTTTATCATCTTCTTTTTAGGTAGATGGAACCCAAAACTCCTTTTTGCTTTGGTTGAGGGCGATTCTGGTGCACACCCAACACCATGCGAATTGAAAGAAGGTTTTTCTCTACACATATGGAAGCGAAAAGACGCTGTTTTTTTAATTTTGGTCTCGTTACATACACTTTGCGTTTTCTGAGTCAATGTTGCATTTACACCAAAGAACACGACTTGAAATAAGCTACATCCAAGATTCGTCTTTCTATGTAGATGGAACCCAAAACAACCGGTTTTGCTTTGTTATGGCATTTTACAATTCGCGTTGCTATTTGTGGGTGAATGAAAACCGAAAGAAAAATCAAAGCTTATTCGTCCTCTTTCTATTGAGATGGAACCAAGACTTCTCTGCTTAATTTGGGCTGATAACAAACATTTCACTCTGCGATTTTTGGGTGAATGTGCATTCTAACGCGAAAAACAACAATATGCCCCATCAGAGCTAATTCATCCTCTTTTTATGCAGACGGAACCCATAAAGCCTTTTTGCTTTGGTTGGGGGTGATTCTGGTGCACACCCAAAAAACAACTGGCGAATGGAAAGAAGCCCAATCAAAGCTTATTCATCGTGTAGAAACGCACATAGAAGCGAAAAGACGGTGTTTTGTTATTTTGGTCTCATTACATACACTTTGCGAATTCTGGGTCAATGTGCATTTACATCAAGGAACACGACTTGAAATGAGCAAAATGCAAGATTCTTCTTTCTACGTAGATGGAACGCAAAACAACCTGTTTTGCTTTGTTTTGGCATTACACTTTGCTTTGCTATTTGTGGGTGAATGAACACTGAAACAACCAACACCACCATGCGAATTGAAAGAAGCCCAATCAAAGCTTATTCGTCTTCTCTCTATGCATATGGAAGCAAAAAGACGCTGTTTTGTTATTTTGGTCTAATTACATAAACTTTGCGATTTCTGGGTCAATGTGCATTTTCACCAAAAACAGGACTTGAAATAAGAGAAAGCCAAGATTCTTCTTTCTATGTAGTTGGAACCCAAAATAACCTATTTTGGCTTATTACATTTCCGTTTGCTATATGTGGGTGAATGAACAACGAAAGAAAAATCAAAGCTTATTTGTCCTCTTTCTATTGAGATGGAACCAAAACACCTGTGCTTGAATTGGGCTGATAACAAACCTTTGCGATTTCTGGGTGAATGTGCATTCTAACCCCAAAAACAACAATTGGAAATAAGCCCCATCAGAGCTTTATCATCTTCTTTTTAGGTAGATGGAACCCAAAACTCCTTTTTGCTTTGGTTGAGGGCGATTCTGGTGCACACCCAACAACACCATGCGAATGGAAAGAAGCCCAATCAAAGCTTATTCATCGTGTAGAAACGCACATAGAAGCGAAAAGACGGTGTTTTGTTATTTTGGTCTCATTACATACACTTTGCGAATTCTGTGTCAATGTGCATTTACATCAAAGAACACGACTTGAAATGAGCAAAATGCAAGATTCTTCTTTCTATGTAGATGGAACGCAAAACAACCTGTTTTGCTTTGTTTTGGCATTACACTTTGCTTTGCTATTTGTGGGTGAATGAACACTGAAACAACCAACACCACCATGCGAATTGAAAGAAGCCCAATCCAAGCTTATTCGTCTTCTCTCTATGCATATGGAAGCAAAAAGACGCTGTTTTGTTATTTTGGTCTAATTACATAAACTTTGCGATTTCTGGGTCAATGTGCATTTTCACCAAAGAACAGGACTTGAAATAAGAGAAAGCCAAGATTCTTCTTTCTATGTAGTTGGAACCCAAAATAACCTATTTTGGCTTATTACATTTCCGTTTGCTATATGTGGGTGAATGAACAACGAAAGAAAAATCAAAGCTTATTTGTCCTCTTTCTATTGAGATGGAACCAAAACACCTGTGCTTGAATTGGGCTGATAACAAACCTTTGCGATTTCTGGGTGAATGTGCATTCTAACCCCAAAAACAACAATTGGAAATAAGCCCCATCAGAGCTTTATCATCTTCTTTTTAGGTAGATGGAACCCAAAACTCCTTTTTGCTTTGGTTGAGGGCGATTCTGGTGCACACCCAACAACACCATGCGAATTGAAAGAAGCCCAATCAAAGCTTATTCATCGTGTAGAAACGCACATAGAAGCGAAAAGACGGTGTTTTGTTATTTTGGTCTCATTACATACACTTTGCGAATTCTGTGTCAATGTGCATTTACATCAAAGAACACGACTTGAAATGAGCAAAATCCAAGATTCTTCTTTCTATGTAGATGGAACGCAAAACAACCTGTTTTGCTTTGTTTTGGCATTACACTTTGCTTTGCTATTTGTGGGTGAATGAACACTGAAACAACCAACACCACCATGCGAATTGAAAGAAGCCCAATCCAAGCTTATTCGTCTTCTCTCTATGCATATGGAAGCAAAAAGACGCTGTTTTGTTATTTTGGTCTAATTACATAAACTTTGCGATTTCTGGGTCAATGTGCATTTTCACCAAAGAACAGGACTTGAAATAAGAGAAAGCCAAGATTCTTCTTTCTATGTAGTTGGAACCCAAAATAACCTATTTTGGCTTCTTACATTTCCGTTTGCTATATGTGGGTGAATGAACAACGAAAGAAAAATCAAAGCTTATTTGTCCTCTTTCTATTGAGATGGAACCAAAACACCTGTGCTTGAATTGGGCTGATAACAAACCTTTGCGATTTCTGGGTGAATGTGCATTCTAACCCCAAAAACAACAATTGGAAATAAGCCCCATCAGAGCTTTATCATCTTCTTTTTAGGTAGATGGAACCCAAAACTCCTTTTTGCTTTGGTTGAGGGCGATTCTGGTGCACACCCAACAACACCATGCGAATTGAAAGAAGCCCAATCAAAGCTTATTCATCGTGTAGAAACGCACATAGAAGCGAAAAGACGGTGTTTTGTTATTTTGGTCTCATTACATACACATTGCGAATTCTGTGTCAATGTGCATTTACATCAAAGAACACGACTTGAAATGAGCAAAATCCAAGATTCTTCTTTCTATGTAGATGGAACGCAAAACAACCTGTTTTGCTTTGTTTTGGCATTACACTTTGCTTTGCTATTTGTGGGTGAATGAACACTGAAACAACCAACACCACCATGCGAATTGAAAGAAGCCCAATCCAAGCTTATTCGTCTTCTCTCTATGCATATGGAAGCAAAAAGACGCTGTTTTGTTATTTTGGTCTAATTACATAAACTTTGCGATTTCTGGGTCAATGTGCATTTTCACCAAAGAACAGGACTTGAAATAAGAGAAAGCCAAGATTCTTCTTTCTATGTAGTTGGAACCCAAAATAACCTATTTTGGCTTATTACATTTCCGTTTGCTATATGTGGGTGAATGAACAACGAAAGAAAAATCAAAGCTTATTTGTCCTCTTTCTATTGAGATGGAACCAAAACACCTGTGCTTGAATTGGGCTGATAACAAACCTTTGCGATTTCTGGGTGAATGTGCATTCTAACCCCAAAAACAACAATTGGAAATAAGCCCCATCAGAGCTTTATCATCTTCTTTTTAGGTAGATGGAACCCAAAACTCCTTTTTGCTTTGGTTGAGGGCGATTCTGGTGCACACCCAACAACACCATGCGAATTGAAAGAAGCCCAATCAAAGCTTATTCATCGTGTAGAAACGCACATAGAAGCGAAAAGACGGTGTTTTGTTATTTTGGTCTCATTACATACACATTGCGAATTCTGTGTCAATGTGCATTTACATCAAAGAACACGACTTGAAATGAGCAAAATGCAAGATTCTTCTTTCTATGTAGATGGAACGCAAAACAACCTGTTTTGCTTTGTTTTGGCATTACACTTTGCTTTGCTATTTGTGGGTGAATGAACACTGAAACAACCAACACCACCATGCGAATTGAAAGAAGCCCAATCCAAGCTTATTCGTCTTCTCTCTATGCATATGGAAGCAAAAAGACGCTGTTTTGTTATTTTGGTCTAATTACATAAACTTTGCGATTTCTGGGTCAATGTGCATTTTCACCAAAGAACAGGACTTGAAATAAGAGAAAGCCAAGATTCTTCTTTCTATGTAGTTGGAACCCAAAATAACCTATTTTGGCTTATTACATTTCCGTTTGCTATATGTGGGTGAATGAACAACGAAAGAAAAATCAAAGCTTATTTGTCCTCTTTCTATTGAGATGGAACCAAAACACCTGTGCTTGAATTGGGCTGATAACAAACCTTTGCGATTTCTGGGTGAATGTGCATTCTAACCCCAAAAACAACAATTGGAAATAAGCCCCATCAGAGCTTTATCATCTTCTTTTTAGGTAGATGGAACCCAAAACTCCTTTTTGCTTTGGTTGAGGGCGATTCTGGTGCACACCCAACAACACCATGCGAATGGAAAGAAGCCCAATCAAAGCTTATTCATCGTGTAGAAACGCACATAGAAGCGAAAAGACGGTGTTTTGTTATTTTGGTCTCATTACATACACTTTGCGAATTCTGTGTCAATGTGCATTTACATCAAAGAACACGACTTGAAATGAGCAAAATGCAAGATTCTTCTTTCTATGTAGATGGAACGCAAAACAACCTGTTTTGCTTTGTTTTGGCATTACACTTTGCTTTGCTATTTGTGGGTGAATGAACACTGAAACAACCAACACCACCATGCGAATTGAAAGAAGCCCAATCCAAGCTTATTCGTCTTCTCTCTATGCATATGGAAGCAAAAAGACGCTGTTTTGTTATTTTGGTCTAATTACATAAACTTTGCGATTTCTGGGTCAATGTGCATTTTCACCAAAGAACAGGACTTGAAATAAGAGAAAGCCAAGATTCTTCTTTCTATGTAGTTGGAACCCAAAATAACCTATTTTGGCTTATTACATTTCCGTTTGCTATATGTGGGTGAATGAACAACTCAAGAAAAATCAAAGCTTATTTGTCCTCTTTCTATTGAGATGGAACCAAAACACCTGTGCTTGAATTGGGCTGATAACAAACCTTTGCGATTTCTGGGTGAATGTGCATTCTAACCCCAAAAACAACAATTGGAAATAAGCCCCATCAGAGCTTTATCATCTTCTTTTTAGGTAGATGGAACCCAAAACTCCTTTTTGCTTTGGTTGAGGGCGATTCTGGTGCACACCCAACACCATGCGAATTGAAAGAAGGTTTTTCTCTACACATATGGAAGCGAAAAGACGCTGTTTTTTTAATTTTGGTCTCGTTACATACACTTTGCGTTTTCTGAGTCAATGTTGCATTTACACCAAAGAACACGACTTGAAATGAGCAAAATCCAAGATTCTTCTTTCTATGTAGATGGAACCCAAAACAACCGGTTTTGCTTTGTTATGGCATTTTACAATTCGCGTTGCTATTTGTGGGTGAATGAAAACCGAAAGAAAAATCAAAGCTTATTCGTCCTCTTTCTATTGAGATGGAACCAAGACTTCTCTGCTTAATTTGGGCTGATAACAAACATTTCACTCTGCGATTTTTGGGTGAATGTGCATTCTAACGGGAAAACAACAATATGCACCATCAGAGCTAATTCATCCTCTTTTTATGCAGACGGAACCCATAAAGCCTTTTTGCTTTGGTTGGGGGTGATTCTGGTGCACACCCAAAAAACAACTGGCGAATGGAAAGAAGCCCAATCAAAGCTTATTCATCGTGTAGAAACGCACATAGAAGCGAAAAGACGGTGTTTTGTTATTTTGGTCTCATTACATACACTTTGCGAATTCTGTGTCAATGTGCATTTACATCAAAGAACACGACTTGAAATGAGCAAAATGCAAGATTCTTCTTTCTATGTAGATGGAGCGCAAAACAACCTGTTTTGCTTTGTTTTGGCATTACACTTTGCTTTGCTATTTGTGGGTGAATGAACACTGAAACAACCAACACCACCATGCTGTCAGGGGAATTGAAAGAAGCCCAACACCACCATGCTGTCAGGGGAATTGAAAGAAGCCCAATCAAAGCTTATTCGTCTTCTCTCTATGCATATGGAAGCAAAAAGACGCTGTTTTGTTATTTTGGTCTAATTACATAAACTTTGCGATTTCTGGGTCAATGTGCATTTTCACCAAAGAACAGGACTTGAAATAAGAGAAAGCCAAGATTCTTCTTTCTATGTAGTTGGAACCCAAAATAACCTATTTTGGCTTATTACATTTCCGTTTGCTATATGTGGGTGAATGAACAACGAAAGAAAAATCAAAGCTTATTTGTCCTCTTTCTATTGAGATGGAACCAAAACACCTGTGCTTGAATTGGGCTGATAACAAACCTTTGCGATTTCTGGGTGAATGTGCATTCTAACCCCAAAAACAACAATTGGAAATAAGCCCCATCAGAGCTTTATCATCTTCTTTTTAGGTAGATGGAACCCAAAACTCCTTTTTGCTTTGGTTGAGGGCGATTCTGGTGCACACCCAACAACACCATGCGAATGGAAAGAAGCCCAATCAAAGCTTATTCATCGTGTAGAAACGCACATAGAAGCGAAAAGACGGTGTTTTGTTATTTTGGTCTCATTACATACACATTGCGAATTCTGGGTCAATGTGCATTTACATCAAAGAACACGACTTGAAATGAGCAAAATGCAAGATTCTTCTTTCTATGTAGATGGAACGCAAAACAACCTGTTTTGCTTTGTTTTGGCATTACACTTTGCTTTGCTATTTGTGGGTGAATGAACACTGAAACAACCAACACCACCATGCGAATTGAAAGAAGCCCAATCAAAGCTTATTCGTCTTCTCTCTATGCATATGGAAGCGAAAAGACGCTGTTTTGTTATTTTGGTCTAATTACATAAACTTTGCGATTTCTGGGTCAATGTGCATTTTCACCAAAGAACAGGACTTGAAATAAGAGAAAGCCAAGATTCTTCTTTCTATGTAGTTGGAACCCAAAATAACCTATTTTGGCTTATTACATTTCCGTTTGCTATATGTGGGTGAATGAACAACGAAAGAAAAATCAAAGCTTATTTGTCCTCTTTCTATTGAGATGGAACCAAAACACCTGTGCTTGAATTGGGCTGATAACAAACCTTTGCGATTTCTGGGTGAATGTGCATTCTAACCCCAAAAACAACAATTGGAAATAAGCCCCATCAGAGCTTTATCATCTTCTTTTTAGGTAGATGGAACCCAAAACTCCTTTTTGCTTTGGTTGAGGGCGATTCTGGTGCACACCCAACAACACCATGCGAATGGAAAGAAGCCCAATCAAAGCTTATTCATCGTGTAGAAACGCACATAGAAGCGAAAAGACGGTGTTTTGTTATTTTGGTCTCATTACATACACTTTGCGAATTCTGTGTCAATGTGCATTTACATCAAAGAACACGACTTGAAATGAGCAAAATGCAAGATTCTTCTTTCTATGTAGATGGAACGCAAAACAACCTGTTTTGCTTTGTTTTGGCATTACACTTTGCTTTGCTATTTGTGGGTGAATGAACACTGAAACAACCAACACCACCATGCGAATTGAAAGAAGCCCAATCCAAGCTTATTCGTCTTCTCTCTATGCATATGGAAGCAAAAAGACGCTGTTTTGTTATTTTGGTCTAATTACATAAACTTTGCGATTTCTGGGTCAATGTGCATTTTCACCAAAGAACAGGACTTGAAATAAGAGAAAGCCAAGATTCTTCTTTCTATGTAGTTGGAACCCAAAATAACCTATTTTGGCTTCTTACATTTCCGTTTGCTATATGTGGGTGAATGAACAACGAAAGAAAAATCAAAGCTTATTTGTCCTCTTTCTATTGAGATGGAACCAAAACACCTGTGCTTGAATTGGGCTGATAACAAACCTTTGCGATTTCTGGGTGAATGTGCATTCTAACCCCAAAAACAACAATTGGAAATAAGCCCCATCAGAGCTTTATCATCTTCTTTTTAGGTAGATGGAACCCAAAACTCCTTTTTGCTTTGGTTGAGGGCGATTCTGGTGCACACCCAACAACACCATGCGAATGGAAAGAAGCCCAATCAAAGCTTATTCATCGTGTAGAAACGCACATAGAAGCGAAAAGACGGTGTTTTGTTATTTTGGTCTCATTACATACACTTTGCGAATTCTGTGTCAATGTGCATTTACATCAAAGAACACGACTTGAAATGAGCAAAATGCAAGATTCTTCTTTCTATGTAGATGGAACGCAAAACAACCTGTTTTGCTTTGTTTTGGCATTACACTTTGCTTTGCTATTTGTGGGTGAATGAACACTGAAACAACCAACACCACCATGCGAATTGAAAGAAGCCCAATCCAAGCTTATTCGTCTTCTCTCTATGCATATGGAAGCAAAAAGACGCTGTTTTGTTATTTTGGTCTAATTACATAAACTTTGCGATTTCTGGGTCAATGTGCATTTTCACCAAAGAACAGGACTTGAAATAAGAGAAAGCCAAGATTCTTCTTTCTATGTAGTTGGAACCCAAAATAACCTATTTTGGCTTATTACATTTCCGTTTGCTATATGTGGGTGAATGAACAACGAAAGAAAAATCAAAGCTTATTTGTCCTCTTTCTATTGAGATGGAACCAAAACACCTGTGCTTGAATTGGGCTGATAACAAACCTTTGCGATTTCTGGGTGAATGTGCATTCTAACCCCAAAAACAACAATTGGAAATAAGCCCCATCAGAGCTTTATCATCTTCTTTTTAGGTAGATGGAACCCAAAACTCCTTTTTGCTTTGGTTGAGGGCGATTCTGGTGCACACCCAACAACACCATGCGAATGGAAAGAAGCCCAATCAAAGCTTATTCATCGTGTAGAAACGCACATAGAAGCGAAAAGACGGTGTTTTGTTATTTTGGTCTCATTACATACACTTTGCGAATTCTGTGTCAATGTGCATTTACATCAAAGAACACGACTTGAAATGAGCAAAATGCAAGATTCTTCTTTCTATGTAGATGGAACGCAAAACAACCTGTTTTGCTTTGTTTTGGCATTACACTTTGCTTTGCTATTTGTGGGTGAATGAACACTGAAACAACCAACACCACCATGCGAATTGAAAGAAGCCCAATCCAAGCTTATTCGTCTTCTCTCTATGCATATGGAAGCGAAAAGACGCTGTTTTGTTATTTTGGTCTAATTACATAAACTTTGCGATTTCTGGGTCAATGTGCATTTTCACCAAAGAACAGGACTTGAAATAAGAGAAAGCCAAGATTCTTCTTTCTATGTAGTTGGAACCCAAAATAACCTATTTTGGCTTATTACATTTCCGTTTGCTATATGTGGGTGAATGAACAACGAAAGAAAAATCAAAGCTTATTTGTCCTCTTTCTATTGAGATGGAACCAAAACACCTGTGCTTGAATTGGGCTGATAACAAACCTTTGCGATTTCTGGGTGAATGTGCATTCTAACCCCAAAAACAACAATTGGAAATAAGCCCCATCAGAGCTTTATCATCTTCTTTTTAGGTAGATGGAACCCAAAACTCCTTTTTGCTTTGGTTGAGGGCGATTCTGGTGCACACCCAACAACACCATGCGAATGGAAAGAAGCCCAATCAAAGCTTATTCATCGTGTAGAAACGCACATAGAAGCGAAAAGACGGTGTTTTGTTATTTTGGTCTCATTACATACACATTGCGAATTCTGTGTCAATGTGCATTTACATCAAAGAACACGACTTGAAATGAGCAAAATGCAAGATTCTTCTTTCTATGTAGATGGAACGCAAAACAACCTGTTTTGCTTTGTTTTGGCATTACACTTTGCTTTGCTATTTGTGGGTGAATGAACACTGAAACAACCAACACCACCATGCGAATTGAAAGAAGCCCAATCCAAGCTTATTCGTCTTCTCTCTATGCATATGGAAGCGAAAAGACGGTGTTTTGTTATTTTGGTCTAATTACATAAACTTTGCGATTTCTGGGTCAATGTGCATTTTCACCAAAGAACAGGACTTGAAATAAGAGAAAGCCAAGATTCTTCTTTCTATGTAGTTGGAACCCAAAATAACCTATTTTGGCTTATTACATTTCCGTTTGCTATATGTGGGTGAATGAACAACGAAAGAAAAATCAAAGCTTATTTGTCCTCTTTCTATTGAGATGGAACCAAAACACCTGTGCTTGAATTGGGCTGATAACAAACCTTTGCGATTTCTGGGTGAATGTGCATTCTAACCCCAAAAACAACAATTGGAAATAAGCCCCATCAGAGCTTTATCATCTTCTTTTTAGGTAGATGGAACCCAAAACTCCTTTTTGCTTTGGTTGAGGGCGATTCTGGTGCACACCCAACAACACCATGCGAATGGAAAGAAGCCCAATCAAAGCTTATTCATCGTGTAGAAACGCACATAGAAGCGAAAAGACGGTGTTTTGTTATTTTGGTCTCATTACATACACTTTGCGAATTCTGTGTCAATGTGCATTTACATCAAAGAACACGACTTGAAATGAGCAAAATGCAAGATTCTTCTTTCTATGTAGATGGAACGCAAAACAACCTGTTTTGCTTTGTTTTGGCATTACACTTTGCTTTGCTATTTGTGGGTGAATGAACACTGAAACAACCAACACCACCATGCGAATTGAAAGAAGCCCAATCCAAGCTTATTCGTCTTCTCTCTATGCATATGGAAGCGAAAAGACGCTGTTTTGTTATTTTGGTCTAATTACATAAACTTTGCGATTTCTGGGTCAATGTGCATTTTCACCAAAGAACAGGACTTGAAATAAGAGAAAGCCAAGATTCTTCTTTCTATGTAGTTGGAACCCAAAATAACCTATTTTGGCTTATTACATTTCCGTTTGCTATATGTGGGTGAATGAACAACGAAAGAAAAATCAAAGCTTATTTGTCCTCTTTCTATTGAGATGGAACCAAAACACCTGTGCTTGAATTGGGCTGATAACAAACCTTTGCGATTTCTGGGTGAATGTGCATTCTAACCCCAAAAACAACAATTGGAAATAAGCCCCATCAGAGCTTTATCATCTTCTTTTTAGGTAGATGGAACCCAAAACTCCTTTTTGCTTTGGTTGAGGGCGATTCTGGTGCACACCCAACAACACCATGCGAATGGAAAGAAGCCCAATCAAAGCTTATTCATCGTGTAGAAACGCACATAGAAGCGAAAAGACGGTGTTTTGTTATTTTGGTCTCATTACATACACTTTGCGAATTCTGTGTCAATGTGCATTTACATCAAAGAACACGACTTGAAATGAGCAAAATGCAAGATTCTTCTTTCTATGTAGATGGAACGCAAAACAACCTGTTTTGCTTTGTTTTGGCATTACACTTTGCTTTGCTATTTGTGGGTGAATGAACACTGAAACAACCAACACCACCATGCGAATTGAAAGAAGCCCAATCCAAGCTTATTCGTCTTCTCTCTATGCATATGGAAGCAAAAAGACGCTGTTTTGTTATTTTGGTCTAATTACATAAACTTTGCGATTTCTGGGTCAATGTGCATTTTCACCAAAGAACAGGACTTGAAATAAGAGAAAGCCAAGATTCTTCTTTCTATGTAGTTGGAACCCAAAATAACCTATTTTGGCTTATTACATTTCCGTTTGCTATATGTGGGTGAATGAACAACGAAAGAAAAATCAAAGCTTATTTGTCCTCTTTCTATTGAGATGGAACCAAAACACCTGTGCTTGAATTGGGCTGATAACAAACCTTTGCGATTTCTGGGTGAATGTGCATTCTAACCCCAAAAACAACAATTGGAAATAAGCCCCATCAGAGCTTTATCATCTTCTTTTTAGGTAGATGGAACCCAAAACTCCTTTTTGCTTTGGTTGAGGGCGATTCTGGTGCACACCCAACAACACCATGCGAATTGAAAGAAGCCCAATCAAAGCTTATTCATCGTGTAGAAACGCACATAGAAGCGAAAAGACGGTGTTTTGTTATTTTGGTCTCATTACATACACATTGCGAATTCTGTGTCAATGTGCATTTACATCAAAGAACACGACTTGAAATGAGCAAAATGCAAGATTCTTCTTTCTATGTAGATGGAACGCAAAACAACCTGTTTTGCTTTGTTTTGGCATTACACTTTGCTTAGCTATTTGTGGGTGAATGAACACTGAAACAACCAACACCACCATGCGAATTGAAAGAAGCCCAATCCAAGCTTATTCGTCTTCTCTCTATGCATATGGAAGCAAAAAGACGCTGTTTTGTTATTTTGGTCTAATTACATAAACTTTGCGATTTCTGGGTCAATGTGCATTTTCACCAAAGAACAGGACTTGAAATAAGAGAAAGCCAAGATTCTTCTTTCTATGTAGCTGGAACCCAAAATAACCTATTTTGGCTTATTACATTTCCGTTTGCTATATGTGGGTGAATGAACAACGAAAGAAAAATCAAAGCTTATTTGTCCTCTTTCTATTGAGATGGAACCAAAACACCTGTGCTTGAATTGGGCTGATAACAAACCTTTGCGATTTCTGGGTGAATGTGCATTCTAACCCCAAAAACAACAATTGGAAATAAGCCCCATCAGAGCTTTATCATCTTCTTTTTAGGTAGATGGAACCCCAAACTCCTTTTTGCTTTGGTTGAGGGCGATTCTGGTGCACACCCAACAACACCATGCGAATTGAAAGAAGCCCAATCAAAGCTTATTCATCGTGTAGAAACGCACATAGAAGCGAAAAGACGGTGTTTTGTTATTTTGGTCTCATTACATACACTTTGCGAATTCTGTGTCAATGTGCATTTACATCAAAGAACACGACTTGAAATGAGCAAAATGCAAGATTCTTCTTTCTATGTAGATGGAACGCAAAACAACCTGTTTTGCTTTGTTTTGGCATTACACTTTGCTTTGCTATTTGTGGGTGAATGAACACTGAAACAACCAACACCACCATGCGAATTGAAAGAAGCCCAATCCAAGCTTATTCGTCTTCTCTCTATGCATATGGAAGCGAAAAGACGGTGTTTTGTTATTTTGGTCTAATTACATAAACTTTGCGATTTCTGGGTCAATGTGCATTTTCACCAAAGAACAGGACTTGAAATAAGAGAAAGCCAAGATTCTTCTTTCTATGTAGTTGGAACCCAAAATAACCTATTTTGGCTTATTACATTTCCGTTTGCTATATGTGGGTGAATGAACAACGAAAGAAAAATCAAAGCTTATTTGTCCTCTTTCTATTGAGATGGAACCAAAACACCTGTGCTTGAATTGGG
>NW_028292822.1:0-34079 GCF_964252035.2 Podarcis erhardii | reverse complement strand
GTTCGGTGAATTCGGGCCTATTAGGGACGTTTATCTACCACTTGATTTCCACACTGGAGAGCCTAGGGGCTTCGGTTTTGTAGAATTCGAATCCAGTAAAGATGCTTATGACGCTATGTACAGCTTGCACAACACGGTCTTCCAGGGCTCCACTATTCACGTGACGATAGCAAAGAAAGGGCGCTCTGACCCTATGCAAATGGTACAGCTTTTGAGTTTTACAATATGTTTAGTCCCGACTTCACCACCTGTATGTATATATATGATTATAATCATATATGTGTCTATATATTGCGAACCTGCGTATGTATGTGTGTGCGTGGAGAGAAAGATAGAGGGATAGCGAAAAAATTTGCACTTACTTGTATATGTATTTATTTGCATACAGGAAGTGTACACCGAATCAACTTCCACAGAAGGCTGCTCAGTCCTTGACACGCAGTGATGCGTGCTGATTTCTCACGTTACACGTTGATTGTGTTTATTTTTCTCACAGTCTCAAACTAGAATACTACTTCTTTTCCAAATTGGGGAGACGTACAAGATTGATACACATAAAGTCAAGTATATACTCGTGTAAATATCCCTGTAGAGGGATATATATAACTTACGCATGCCAGTCCATCGGTAGACAACCATGCAAATTTGTAAGCAACTGTGGCTATTAAGTGCTGGGATTCCGGTGTACACCGTTGATAATGACACACAGAAGGAGTTGGGGTTTTGACACCGTAGCTGCAAGTGCGAGTTTTTCTGGGTTGTGTAGTTGATTGTGCTGCTCCTAGCGAGCTACATTTGCTATTTCTCCTGACTTTCTGTGCTCAGCTGGTGGTGCTGCTGCTTCTTCATTATATATATATATGTATGTAAATCCCTACACGTGTGGAGTGTATAAACATCTGAACGTAGAATGTATGCATAGATAAACCTGTATACATGACAGCGAACCCGTGAATAGTTGGTGATTTTTGCTGCTGCTGTCTTGTATTTGTTCGCGTGACTTTGGTGCTGTATGGACTGTTACTGGTGGTAATTTGCTGCTGCAGGAGGAGGAGCGGTGGCTAGTGTAGTTTTGCTGTCTAATGATTTTGCGGAAACAGCTATCTGTTCATGTACGCGTCTACTACCGGTGTAGCGGGTACTCGTGTGTGTGACTGCTGCTGCTGTAACAAATTGCACCAAAGAACTGCTGCTCTAGTGGGGAGCATCTATGTACTGTTGGCGCTGCGTTGTGCTGCTGCATCAGCAAATCCGTTGCTGCTCTCGTCCTCTTGAAATTTTGATTTCTGTGGTGTTGTTGTTCTTTCTGTGTGGCTGATCAGTTGTTGCGTATGTTAGTTCTTACCGCCGATGCGCCACCTTTTTGCTGCTGCTTCGAGGTTGTTGCTGCTGCTGTTCCCGCTCGGGAACTGCTATTGCCGATGGCCTTTTCTTTTTTCACTTTAGAAATTCGCTTCGTGGCTGGTGTGCTGTATACGAGTGGTAAACGGCTGCTGCGCTTGATCGGAAACATTTGACGTCGGTAATTTGTTGTTTGAATGTGGCTGGTGCTCTTCGTGTGCTCCGTTGCAAGTGAACTTGGCTGGTTGTTCGAGTGCTTTGATTTCCATGAAGTGAAAGACCCAATTTCGCACTCCTGTTGAGGCGCGAAAAAAAAGTCGATGTACGGCACTCTGCGTAGTTGAAAAAGATGATAAGGCCCCCGCTGACGTCGTTGTTGTCGCTAAAAAGGTTTGAAGGCGGTGATGCGGCTGTTGTGTAAGTCTTCACCCAGAAATTGAAGTGCTCTAGTTGCTGCTCTTTGTCTCACAAAAAAATGCTGTGGCTGCTGGTTTGGTAGTCTTTTGGATCGCGTGTAGGGCTGCTGCCCCGCTACTACAGTATTTCACTCCATTTTAGATAGAATGATTGGTTTTTTTTGCTTTTTTTTTTCTAACAGCGTCGGCGAGAAATGAGAGGCGACTACGACCGAGACGGGGGCCGACGCAGTGGACGCTACTACAGCAGCAGTCGCTACAGATCTTCGCGCTCACCGCCCCCTTATCATCACTTTCCCCGTGCTGGCAGCAGCAATAGTGGCAGCATGTACGGCTACGGCAGTAAAGGCAGTAGTTGGGGCGGCAGTCCTTCGGGGCCCTTGGGGGTGCGCAGAGACTTCGAGCGTTCTTTGAGTCGAGGCAGAGAGAGAGTTCACAGATCAAGGTCTAGTAGAGGAAGGTATGTTTCTCAGGAATCAGTCGGCTCACTTGTGCATGTGTCTGCAACAATGGTTGGGGTTGCGGATCGGATGATCCACGTGAAGAGGAGCTAAGTTTGCTGTCAGTAGAGATGAGGCACGCCAAAACCTCCATCAGTAGTGAAGTTTCTCTTGCGACTTCGGTGAGATACGTGTATATCGTGCAGACGGCGCTACGTGAGTGAATTTTTTGCTGTTCAAAACACACACATCCTTGTCAGCATGTTTAGTCGCGGGACTGCTTCCTTTGCGGTCCACAGCAGACGCACGGTCAACGCATTCAGGAACTAGTCGTGTGTGCGTATCATGAATAATAAGGATATGCATATGTAGGCATATATAAATGTACATGTAATAATGGGTGTACACCCACGAATGCACGCTCTTGACTTTGTCTGCACATATATATATATATATGTTATTGTCATATGGAGTAGGGTCAGCTCAATTAGGTTAGTATTCTGGCCTGCGTACATCGTGCTCTAGAGCATACTGTGTAAGATTTTGAATTCTTACGAGCTTTTTCTGATCCATAGACATGTCAATTGCAAATCAAGCGTAGGAAAAATAAAGCGCGATATTTTTTCATATACAGGTATATTATACAGTGAGAAAGAAAAGTTTATGTGACTGCTACGTACGTTGCAAATTCGTGTATACTGCGTCTCATAGCAGAGATGATCATGGTTGTATTTTTCTTTCTGTCAGACGGGGAAGGAGTCGTTCACCTCATCGGGGCCGACGCTCAACTTCTTTTGAAGGGGGGCGATCTCCATATCGCCGAAGATCAGTGTAAGGGATATAGAATTTATTAATCTTGAAAGACTTTTCGAACGTACATGTGAAAGCAAATTGTTACGAATATATGTATATATATCTATATGAAAGTGAATGAAGATAGATGTTATGACTCCCTGTTTTTTCTGCCATATATTTGATATGTGTATATGCATATATATATATATATATATATATATATATATATATATATATATATGTATATTTTTATCTGCAAGAACGAGAACGCGATTAATATAAATGGGGTGACGGAGACCAAGGGAACGTGAAAAGAGGAGAAGTTTGTTGCATGTGTGAAATGTTTATCAGTTTGTTTTACTGGTTTCTGTCTCGCCCAGTTCACCTTTTGCTCATCGTATCCTTCTCTTCTTTTTCTGTTGAGTTTACATATGTATGCACACGATCATCAAGTCTATATCTCCACAAATCTCTGTCTACTCGTATAAGTGGCGGAAGGAAGACTCACAGACACACTACAACCCTGTCAAAGTAAGGTCCCTCACAATCTCTCTATATTATATATGTATATGTGGGTTTTATACATGTCAGTGTCACGTAATCTGTGTATATGAGTTTCGGAGATTTATCGCGTGTTCCCTGCTTTCCCTTCTTCGGTCGATCGCGACAGGCCTCTCTGCAGAGACAGCCACGAACCCGTGTATATAAGGTGACGTAAATGTCTGCGGTCTTGCTTGCATGTTCCAGCGAACGCGAAAAAGATGCACTTCCCCCTCCCCCCGTACTCTTAAGCGTCTTGTGCAGACACGCAAGTGCACAGTAGCGCAAACGTCAATATGTATATATTTACATATATAGGAGATGTATGGCTTCTGGCTGTCGCTTTTTTCTCTGCTTCCCCGCAGCAAAAGCGTCAGCAGAGAGAGTTCTGGAGGGGCCAGTCGCATGTCGCCTAGTGCAGCTCCTCGTCCACACCGAAGCAGCAAAGAGCGTGCAGCAGCAATGAGTGAAGAAAAAGTACGCGATCTAGCAAAGAAGCGTTCAGTGTCTCGAAGTAGCAGACGCCACCGATGCAATAGCAAGGCCCTGCCTGACGGGAGTGAGGAAGAGGAGGAGGAGCGTCGCAGTAGTAGTAGTCGACACCGTGGGGGCAGCACTGCTACTGGGAGACACCGCAACAGCACTAGTCGACATCGCCACAGCAATAGCATTAGACACCACCGAGAAAGCAGCAGAAGCAGCAGTAGGAGCAAACACCGCAGCAGCAGCGTGAGTAGAACTCGCGGCGGGGGCAGCAAGAGCAGGAGTAGCAGACGTCGCAGCAGCAGCGGTGCTCGGAAAGCGGATATTGTGGGTGCAGGAGAGGGCGAAGCAGACTTTGACTTGTCGTCGTTGCATAGTCGCCGCGCAGCAGTGGAGAGCAAGAGTGGGGAGCGTCTTTCACATGGCGACAGCAACTATGAGGGCAGTCGACGCAGCAGCTTGAGCAGACGCAGCAGCAGTTTGTTGTTGCGCAGAGAGAATGACGCGAGAAGCAGCTGCAGCAGAAGTGGTGTCGCGCCAGTGACCGGGGAGAAGTCTCCAGCGGCTGGCGGATCACACCGGAGACGCAGCGGGAGCCGCAGCAGCCGGGAACAGAGTTTCTCAGCTTTGGGGGACCGGGAAGAAGACGAAAGAAGTGCTTTTCAAGAGAAGTTTTTCGAAGATAGAAAGCACAAAAATCTCGATGCGGAAAGTCAAAATGGAGATGACAGACACGCTGCTGCAGACGCTGACGAGGATGCACAACACAGCAGCAGAAGAAGCGACTGTTGAGACTCGTGTACGTACACTCCAAGAAAGGGACTTCTACAGGGAACTTCTTGTGGATATGTACCGAAGTATACTGTGGCCAGTGGATGGAAAAATCACTCAACAAAAATAAAACACAGACGCATGAAAGTACCTCAAAGGCTTCTTTTTCTATACGCAGGCGTAGAATCTGTTGGAGTGGGTGTTGCCCTTTTCACACGGTGTGAATAGTGGGGTGTTTTGCGCTGTGTTCGCATGCGAAGGTGTAGGGCACTAAGGCGTTGTCTAGGTCTCTGTTGAAAATTAGAGAAGACAGTTTACGATTTCTTTGGATTTCCCCAAAAACGTAGAATAATGTCTAAACCTTCAATTCCAGCGTTGAAACGCACTCGTTGGTAGATACAAGTTAAAATTCAAGTGTTAGAGTGTTCATTTGCTCCACTTTGGTGAAGCTCTCATATATTTCCTACTTGTTCCACATGTGTGTGTATGTGATATTCAGACATCACCCTGCCGTGCACTCTGGTACCCACGTTGGGTCTGCACATTGATTCTGTCAAGTATGCAGTTTGCATAGCGGCTATTTCTTTTACATATATATATATATACGTATATTCATATAGAAGACATGTCTTAATTCAACCCTTTCAATCATAGAAGAAAGGTCGTGGAATACTAATGGACAGAAGTCCCGCGGTAGCATCACGTTTTATGTGTAGGGCATTACTGTTTTGTACACTTTTTCCCTTTACTTTGCAGGACCTCCGCCATGTTACAATCATTTTATCATCTTCACTTATAGTTCTACCAGAAATATAGGGTTTTATATGTTCAGTTGCTTCGAGAGAAATAAATCAAATCGACCTTACACAGTCTAATTTGTTTGATCTAGCACGATATATGTTTGTCTCTTTTTTCACAGGCAGAAGACGATCTAGCCAAATTTTTGAAAGTTGCAGTTTATCAGATTTTCAGGAGGCATGCTTCAGTTGATCAGCTGTACCGCTAACGCTAACTGAGCTTGCACGTTCCAGAATGATGTTTTTTCCTTTTAAGAAGTTTGAAGTTCAAACTCTTCCTAGAGGATAAAACACGGGCTGAGCGCCTGGTATTTTGACAAGCTCAGTTTCAGCTGTTTGCACACCACTTACCTAAATCCAGCGCAGCAACACTAAGAAAAGAGGAGAATGTGAAATTTGGCCAACGCTTTCAAGCATGATCGAAGTGAAATGTCATAGTTTGAGAAGATAGTGGTTGTGAAGACTGAGAAAGGGTCAGCAATCATCAAGAAAGAAACGTTGTTTATGCTCTTATGCTCAGCCTCTGTTTCAGCAGTTCAGTGAATTCTGTTTTAATTTTACGTGTCAATCTGTTTTGCCACATTGTTTATATATAGACTGGGATAATGGGACTAGTGCAAATCTGAGTCAAATTTTCAACAGAATGTCCGCTAGTATGCATCGTATATATAATACACAATTTACGTGGCTATTTATTCATATGTTTATTAATAGAGTTTCGATGAATCTGTCAAAGTATTGTACAATTTGTACAGTTTCACTTATTGACTCAATGTATGCACGTTGAGTTGTTCTTGTCAAACACTGAGGGTTCACCCTGGCAGATTGCACACTATGAGACGCCATTATTGCACACAAAAGGTTCATAAAGAAGAGAAGAGGAAGACATTTAAGAACAAATACATGACCACTTAGCTTCGGTGAGAAAAAAGAGAAAGTATTCGTGTATTCTTTCCTGAGGGGGAATCATAGACTTTATCAGGGTTATGAGTTTTCTTGGATCAGAGTACGCAGTGCTGATAAAAACATTCGGATATGCCTGTTTGACACTTCTATCAAGACACCCAAGGATTGTCTGCGCTTTCACTGCATCACATCGTTAGTTTTTCGTGTTACATGGTGTGTCATAAATCATGTCACTTCTAGTGACGTTGTGGATCACGATTTCTTATGCGTAGCATCTGGACTTACACTACCTTCATTCACTTGCATCGTCTGCTGGTATTGCCATAGATATATCGGTAGCCCTATCGCACTACGTGGTCCTCACTGTCATTTGTATGAAGAGCTAAACAGGGAGTATAGTGGCAATACAGCCACGGCAAAACCGTCAATCCTAGCGAAAACTTTACATCATTTTTGTCTCACGATGCTATAAATCTGGCGTCTGATGAAGTGCAGTTCGACTGTATAGTGCGAATTTTACTTTGTGTAACGCTGTAGATGCTCTGAATGCAGGACCTCTGCTTAGATTGCCTTTTCGTAAAGGATCTACACGTAACAATGCCTCCTAGTCTGGCTATGTTACTGTGGCTGCTAAAGCCGTATTTTGACAAAAAAATCCAGCATGTTGTATAATCGAATGCGAAAGTGTGCGAAGGAATACGGCACGGATGAAGAAAGAGCTTGCAGTCATTTTAGTCACGTGATGAAGCATGAAATTCAAGGTGAGTTGATGTTATTTGGGTCAGTGGGCGAAAATAGCGGTTTCTCAAGTGCAGCCGTATAACTCAACCTCAATGTGGCTCTTACCGTCCAACCTTTTGTTCTACCGTCGAGAAAGGTTTGAAAAACTGTTTTATCAAATGGACACTAAATATCTTGTTGAATATTGTAGGCGACAATGCGTTGTAATTATGCTGCCCTACATTAAAATCGGAGGAGGAGGGTTCTGTCAACAAGGTGGAACTGCATTATATTAGCAGCGAAGACACTGCACCAGCAAGGGAAGATAGTGCCACGCTGTAACTAAAGAAATTCCGAAGACACACAAGAAACGGGTCTTAATGGAAAAATACGTGAGAGGCAAAAGGAGATAGAGGCGGTGCCGTAATTGGTCACGTTGGAGGCACTCAAAAACAGCGACGTAGTAATGAAGACAATGAAGAAACAAGCGAAGTGATGGCAGCTCTCAAATTAGACATATTGGAAGCATTCGAGAATCAAGAGACATAGTACAAGATATACCAAAGCAGGCGGAGCCTTATCACCTTCGTAGTTGGGTATATCGAAGGCACTTTAATACGCATAGTAGCGAAGGTGCTGAAGAAACCAAGCTAGTACCAATGCCTAACATAGGCGACCAAAGAATGCCTACAAACCTTGGCATGGTAGCAGAGAAAACAAACATGCAACTGTGTTTTATGGCCTTAACTTCAACACCTACGACGAAGAAATCATGAGGCAACGCATTGCACGAGGTACTGACGTAGCCTGCTATTCTGTAATAAAGGAAAAGAAAATACAGCGAATATTCATAGGTTCTGCTGACTGTAGAGTATAAGCGTCCTTTTTTCCTGACAGTCGAATCAAATTAGAGAAAGATAAATACTTTCACTTTGACACGAGTTACAAGCGCCTAAAATTCAAATCGACACGCCACCGTTGCAAACATGTAAAAACTCTGACGTTGGCGGAATATTTGTTTAAAACACATGCCAGCTCCTCTAAAGGAGGGACAGAGTTTCGACTGACGAAGAAGGGAAGGCACCTGCTCTTATTGTGTCAACGAGCTTGCATCCTTTAAGGAAAAGCAATGCGCGATGTTGAACGCGCACATAAAAAAAAATGTCGAATTTCGCTGAAAGTGAAACTCTCATGATGCATATGATTTCTACTCGGGCATTTTGTTTCATTTTCCTTTAGAAGTTTACACAGTGTAGTCACACGAGCTCGAGACAGAGTTTAAAAAAAACGACACTGCTACACTTGCATCCATGAAGGTGCAGATTTGTTCAAAAACATTCATATTTGGATGGACTATTTCCTAAGCCTTCATGTTTGACTACCTAGACTATAATAGAAAGCTGGGTAGAATTCGAACCATTTGAGTGTTTGTAGATCTTTCCTGCAGGAGAGAATAAGTGCTGATGTTACAAGCCTGTGTACTTGATTGTGAGTAAGTCCCTATTCCTTTTACAGAAGATTATACAAATGCAGATACTCTAATATACACTGTGCACCGCTATAGAGAAGAATATAAACGTGTTTCATCCCGCCTCTCAATTTTCAAAAGAATAGCCGCAACATGCTGCGGGCAATGCATCTATTGTGAGCTCAATTTTCAAAAGAATAGCCGCAACATGCTGCGGGCAATGCATCTATTGATGAGCTCAGTTTTATAGCTTTTCTATGAGTTTATGTGTTGTCAGTAGGTTTCTCCCCAATTGAAACCTACAGCCTTTCGCATTCTGCGCCGACCCTCGCATACGTCATAAAAACAATATGGAAGGTAGTTGCAACAGCTAGTCAACAGAAGAAGTAAAAATGCAAATATATGCAGTCGATCAATCCTTCACTACATTCGACATACCGTGTTTACTTCTTCAACCATGCGGTACACCAAGCTACACAACCGGATTACTTTTCTCAAGTGTGCGGTAAATTACACTACCTTCAAAAGTCAGTGTGATAAAGTTCTGTCAAACGACGATACAAGAAATGCATGACTGATTTTTTCAAGGTACCCAGGTGCCTTTGCGCTTGAGAATTGAGCTAGAAATGTGTCCTCTCTGCCTCTAGTACAGCATGGAGAGACACAAACAGTAGAGCTAATATCACTAGGCGTCTATATCTATTATCGTCGCTATCGACAAATGTATACGATATAGCGGGTTATCTGGCTAACGGATTTACATGTGGACTTTCCAAACATAAGAACAGGGTATCGCCACAAATGCCACATATTCCCATGTGCTAGAAGTAATACTGTGAAAGAGTAAGCATACGCTGGCTGGCGGCGATGATTTCTCTTTGAAATCAGCTATATGGCGGCACTTAACATGAACAAGCTTGCTCTTGTCACAGTATGCTACCATAAATTCTAGAACAAAGACCTTATTTGGCAGCTGAAAGTCCCACTCAGCGTATTACGCTTGTAGTTTACAATTTGTCTCCGTGCTACTATACCATCGCAAATTCGTGAATAAATACCACCAAGTTTTAATTTAGTTACATGAAGGCATGAGATCGAGCCAAAAGGCAGACGCCTTCAAACTTGGTTGCCTACTTTCTTCAGCGAATAAAATCCGTGGCACTGCAAGACAGCGCAGTCCCTACGTGTAGCGTTCTTCAGAAATTTTACATAAAAACCTTATCAGAGAGGCCCCCTGTGACCATTTACAAATCTGACGTTGCACTGCTCATAAAGAGATTCTATCTGAAGGAGGATTAGCCTCTTCGCTCTAATACAGGAAAAGCGGTGTTGCATCTGACTGAAACGCGCCGCTTTGCACACCCTTCTCGAGCTCGCATTTCATTATTGTCGCCTTATAATCATCCAGAGAGTCCCTCATAGCCTTTTCTTCCTCCCAGCTTTCAAGTTCCGACTTTCGCACTCTTGATCTCTCTGTATAAGAAGGTTTTTCCGCAACAAATCTAAATATTCAATACATCGATTGTTGAAACCTTGCCTGCCGGTGAAGGTTTTGTACAGCGATAGTATATTACTGAAGAGATATTCCTGAACGCTGTCATTTTTTTCGAATACTGTTTCTAATCTGTTTTCCCCCTCCTGATCTTTTCCGCTTTCTCTTTCCAAAGGCCCTGGCATAGTGAAACCTCCTCGTTGAAGCTCCGCTGCCTCGTCTCGTAGCATATCCAACTCATGCCAGTGCAGGCGTCTGATATACTCGACTTTTTTCAAAGTTCTGTCGATACCGCCGAGGAGCGATCCCTCTTTTCTCGGATCCTCTTTACCTCCAGCCGCATATGTCTGAATCTCGCAATCAATTCCCTCTCTCTCTGCTATGAGCTCGCACCAGGCTGCTTTCCTCTCTCCACTTAGTAGAGCAAGTTTCAAAAGTAATTCATCAAGTCTTCTCTTTGCGCTACCACCAGGCTGCTTGGCAAGTCTTGCGCGAGCCTCTTTCAACATCTGCTGTGCCTCTACACTTTTCCCGGGGTGATAGATATCGTACAGTTCTTTCCACTTATACAGCACATCCAGTGCCTTTTCTCCAACTCTTTGATCTGACTTTGGAAAATAAAAAAAAGCTGCTTCTTGGTCAAATTTTGCCCAATGCCCTCCGTACGTGCGCTCGAATTGTTCCTTTACCCCCTCAGCAGTCGTGGGGTCAACTGTACTGTGTGGGACCTCGCTCAACCGCTTCCGCTCTAGAGACGCACATCTCTTTTCCAGTCTCGCAATCGTATCCTTTAAAGCTCGCTTATCCGCCGAATGGTCTATATTGCCCTGTAGTTTCCCGCACACAGCCTCAACGGCTGATTTGGATATGTCCGCTGCGCAGTCCTCCATCTCCAAACTTCTAATGTTTCAGAGCAGCCGACTTGCTGGCACAGAGAGGTATATTAGTTCATACACTGTTACGACTGTTCAGTGCAGGTCAAAAATCCAAAACCGTTTATTTCTTGTTACGCTGAAGAATTCAAGTTTGTTCTCGTCTGTTTGCGATACGTGTCTCGCTGTCGCCGTGTGTGGAATTGCTAAGCCGAAAACGACGTATTCTCCGCATTGTCAAACTTTATTTGAGCCTGTCATTATAATTGAGGTTTCAAAGGCGAGAAATATGATCTAGCGACGGTTGTTCAGATAAAGTCGCGCTTTGCTTTTAAGAAGAGGAATAATCTGGAAAAACTTATCCATCATCTCATCTTATCAGGCTGTGTCATGATTAGCCACTCAATAATGCCGCTCGGCAATGTAGAACATATCTCATTCAATACGTTAAGCGGTGCGTATAGTAGCTGTACTAGCCATACTATCGGCGACCCCGCCCCCATATCATGTCGTCATGAGAATCTGCCATGTCCAGACACTAGCTTCGATACAGCAGGGGAGGAGGGGCTGCTATTGCGCAGAGTTTCAATGGGGATGGCATAGTGCTAGTCTGGTGTAGAAACTGGATTGTGCCCCACCCGAAAACGTCTTTCAGAAGTACCTAATCTCTTGTTCAAATTATATATATGATGCGTCGTCGGTTTTTTTTCCCCTAAAGAGGACGTAAACATATACTTCAAATACAGTGCAAGCTGCAGTGAAAGCAGACTCAACTTGCAGAAAACTGCGTAATAAGCTGTATCATGGTTTTTTCCAGCACACTGTAAATAAGAATATCTCCACTTACGACAGAGAACGTCTCGCTTACAAGAAAACGTCCATTAAGCAATGAATAGCTCATTAATGCTCAAAAGTCAGTATCATTTTATTAAAATGTTAGTCTGTGTACCTCGTGCAACGCTGCGCCAATCTCTACAACTCGAGCACAGGACCCACGACAAATAATTTAGTAGACGTTTCATTGTAAACAGTTACATTGTATAAGGTGTCATTGATATTGTTATTTTACCTATTGGAGACCAACGGTGGGGAACCACACACATACAAGGAAAATTTCGCAAAATCATGATTTCAGGGGAGTTGTGAAACCTTGAACGTCAGTAGTTAGTGCAGGCGTCTCTTCGATAGCAGTATGGGCTGTATCCGCTTCGTATGAGGAACACACTACCCAGCCCAAAAGAGCATGGTAATCGGGCATGATAATCGAGAGCTGGACCCCTTTGCCCTGTAAATCACATTCCTGTTCGCCTCTGCGGCAGGTAATGAATGCCTCACGCACCTCAGGCAGGTGTGTATGCGCTTCCATTGCGAAGCCTGAGCGATTCGCAGCACATGCCAACCCTTTGTAAAAGCTCGAGAAACAATGTCAAAGTCAGGGAGTGTAGAGCAGTGTTTAGCGCAGACACCCACTTCGACAAACTCAATTGCCGCGATGGCTGTCGGAGCATGTTTCTTTGTCGATGCGGAAGCCTATCGTTGTCGTTGAGCCTGTGTCACGCTGTGCGTTGTTGCGCTGAAGCGCACAGCTTACCAAGAAGAATTCGTTTGCCTTCTGGGCACGCAATGGTCAAGAGACCGTCTCGATTGGGTGCTTGCCTGCTTGCTTTTCCGCGGCTGTCCACGTGGACGTTGGTGTGCAGTTGCTGAGCGCAAAATCGCTTAGCGCACATGGTGAATATTATTGCTCTGGGTTTCGAAACAGGTTAAATTCAGAAAGTGAGCGGGGTCCCTAATTTCGATTGAATGTTCAATTAACGTTGCATATTCGTAGCGTAGGTGGTATTATACGCGAACGCAGACGATCTGGCGGTGGAGTTCCTGGACGCATCGAAAACGAATTTATTCTGATTTCTCACTTGTCCAGTGCTATAAAAAGGAGTGCCTTCTGCCATTCTGTAATGTAGAAGAGTGCAAATATTACGGGCTACCTCGTTAACTTGCCACAGTCTAAATTATAAATCACCTGTACACCAGGATATGTCTTTTGTACGCATACAATCCATACGAAACTTTTTAGAGTTCCTTCATCAAGATTTTTAGTGCAAATTGTTTGTCCTACAAATACAACGGCAAATAATTTTCTCATTCCGTTTGAACCGCTATTGTAGTGTGCGAGGCTACAATTCCACGAACGAAAATGTTAAGTATTACTCGCGGAAAAGATGCACCGAACACGAGAATTATGTCGCAGGTCAACGGCCGCTCTACTACCGCTTCGATCGTCGGCTATGTAGGACGTGCAGCTTTTCTGCGCTTGACCAAAGTAAATTGAAAAGCAGCGGCTTTCCATTTCACTCATCGGCTACGAAATGACTTCAGCATCTCAGCGCGTGAAGCGATATCAACAGCTGCTTACCTGGCTGACAGCTCTCAAGCGAAGTATGCCTTGGTCCATCCCGACCACCACCAACAGAAATACCAAAACCCAGAGCAATAATTGTCTCTTCTGGGCACGTGGCCTCAGCAGTGGGCTGCACAAATCCGAGCATTTGCTTACAAGACTTCAAACATATTCGCGTAGCCAGCCAGGCAGACTTACATGACAGCAACGCATACAGGTATATCAACACTGTTGTAACCCGGCTAGATATACATATATGTTTTAAATATCCACATATATATATATATTTATCGATCCGATTTACATCTTTATCACACCTGGGTGCTCTGTAGAGATTATTACTAGTGGCAATTCAACATGTATGTTTCTATTGTTTCTCCTGTATCAAGTGCTGCGAAAATCTCTTAGATTAATTCGTCTACACCCCACTGTGCCTATACTAGTATATAGTGTAAGTGTGTACAAAACAAAAAACCGGTCCAATCTTTAAGAAATTCAAACGGTAGTGCAAACTGATACATTGGCGAAGACGCAGCAAAGTCAGCACCTTTGCTGTACAAAATTGAGCGCGCGTATACCTGGACATCAGAAGATTCTGCGACAACCTGATATATATCATTCGAAGTTTCTTCCGCACACACAACAAAAATTCGCTCGTCTTCATTGTCTTTTTCACTGGAGGCTCCGATTCCGTCGCACTTTTCCCTGCATGCGGAGAGCATCTTTATTCCCATGAATAAATCCATGCTATTTGAGAATGGATCTAGAAATGTCTCGATCGTCTGCATTGGTAAACTATCGAAATTCAATGAATGCTGTCGCGGCGAAAATTCGAGTTCTATTGGGGTGTCAGAAAATGAACGGAAGTGACAACTGGACGTCTGTTTACATAACGTAAGTCGGAGATTCAAATACTCAGTCACACTCAATTTATCACATGAATAGAAAAGTGAAGAAGGCATTCAGCGCCGGCAGCGTGGCAACTTTGCTTTAATGTCGCTCAGAATTGTTCCAGGTCATAATTTCATCATCTAATTCGCTGTAAAGAAATCAGTGCTATTGAGTCGCCTACCTGCCTGCTGAGCAAGCGACAATGTGGTAAGACGCCAGCATTTTATTTGATTTGGAAGCAAAGTTTATACGAATTGCGAAGCCAAAAAGAACTACTAGATTAGCGGGGCAGTTTGCGTATCCAGGTGGAGATCCTGCCCAAGCTATTTGTGTAGTGGTTTTGAGCTGCAGCAGTATGGACAACAGAGGGGGTGCCATCTCTCAGTATATCAGATCCTGTACTCACATATAAAAATGCTACATTGGCATGCGTGTCGGAATCCAAGCTCTGACTTAAATCTTATAATTAAGTTTGCCCGTGTTCTACTGCTGCACGTCACAAGCCGACACACATATAGTGTCGTTCAACATGATGAATTGAGAATTCATTACAAACATTCCTTGGACAATAAATAGAGGATACCTTGCACCGTATCGATGTGCAAAGCAGATGTGTATTCTGGTTTATATTGTTTCCTTGACTCAGCACTCGAAAATGTGACTTTTGACTGAAATTAATGGTGTCTTCTACCTGCATAGATCTTCTTCGCTCAAATGGATATTTCTCACACGGTCGATGGCTTACTAAGTCTGTTAACTGCTTAGGCGCGCCTTGCAGAGCTTGCAAATCCTGCACTGACATGCCGTAAGCTTGGCTAAAATATTTTGCGGCCTTCTCAAAAGCATCTTTATTTTCATTGGGTAAA
This sequence comes from Podarcis erhardii, assembly GCF_964252035.2. NCBI lineage: Eukaryota > Metazoa > Chordata > Lepidosauria > Squamata > Lacertidae > Podarcis > Podarcis erhardii. Next base: position 18,880 of record NW_028292822.1, on the reverse strand, counting down.
AGGCCTTCCAGTGACTGTAATTCCACTTTAACCTGATTTGCGGTCATAACGTGCAACATACAATGGCAATTTCTTGGATTCACTTCACAAAGACATTTGAATAATCTACGCAACTTTGAACTCCACGGCGGACTTCCTTGAAGCGTTTTAGTGCTGAAACTGTATCTTACTGGCATGGGCAACTCCTCCACAGAGTCAGCCCACTGCGCCATGGCAGCTGGGTCTGACACGTTCCCCGGCGGCTTGCCACCTATCACTAGTGTCTCTTTCTCAATATTCATACTTTTGATCTGGGAGCTTGTATCTTTCTTCGTTTTCGTGCTTGTGTTAGCTTCGCCGCCAAAAGTGCCCAGAGTGAGTTTAAGGCTGGTCTTAACGTCAACGCCCTTATTTTTTAGGCTTCTGACGTCGGAAGCCTTCATCGACACATCGTACGTCATTTTGCCACCTGAATTATAAGACAAACCTTTACAGCGCTTCGAAAATCCACTGAACAAAATGGCTCAGTCGTTGTATTTTCAGTGTTCTTCTACCGTTTTTATGAGAATGCGCATCACTTTGAAGGAAATGCTTGTGAATTTTCATGTTGACACATGCCAATATTTTGGAGTCTTCAACATAATATCCATGGATCCTTAAAAGATGGTGTGCTGCCTGTACGGTTTATCGGGTATAGGGTATTGCATCTGTAAAGACTTTTGTATCTTGGCAATTTCTGCAGTAACGTACGAACTTGCCTGCGAAAAGGCGAACGATGTAGTGGGTACCGAATTGTTCAAGAAAGCTCATCCACAGTGGAACATTGGTGCTTGTGCACGCATCTGCCGATCTATCTTGTTTCCACTGCTCCACAGTGCAAGGTGACTCTTCATTTCCACCGTCGAATGCTGAGGGAAGATGAGAGACAGCTTCTACGAAGGCCATCGTATAGTTCCTGAGAACAGAGCGCTAACATCGCTGACATACAGATGGTCTCTACAATAAGGATTTGTCAATTAGCACAAAGAGATTCCGATCATATCCGCCAGCTGAAAGAGGGCCACACTTAGTGACAAATGCCACTCTATTCCTTGCTAAATGCGAAGTACGCACACATCCCGAGATGATCAAGGTTCAATCAGCATCTGTCTCTAACACTAGGCATAGTACCCTGGGCAGGAGGCTGCTGCAGTTTTGATACGACCCGTCAACAATTTAACTAAGAGGTGCACTTATAGAAAATTCAAACTTTGCATTTCCAACCGTGTGTTTCCTTTGCATCGACGCATAAATTGAAAATTCGGCAACAAGTTGACTTTGATTTTCTGTGATCCTCTTCGCGTAGAATGACATTATGGAGAGAGTGTTGGAGAGTGTCTCACTTACCATTTGAATGACGCGGATTGCGCAATTCCAGCTTCATAGCGCATACAATAGGTCTTCAGCATATAGTGCTTTGTGTCCTTTGAGGAGATTTGCTTAGCAAATTGTCGATAAGCCGCTGATCCAGAAAATCTATTCAAACCAATAGGGTCGCCACCTTGAATATTTGCGTCGACGCTGAGCTCTGTCTGGTAGTCTTGCAATGTATTGAGCTCGCTGACTGTTTCGGATTGACGGCACGCCACGAACGGCCTTGTATAAGCGCCAAGCGGCTGCAGCGTGACCAAATCGTTTGTTACACCATACTGACTTTGCTCAAATGAGAACGTAATGACTGGAGCGCGAAGTCCAGGGTCTGCCATCATGGTCGGGTCACCAAGGGGATTGCCTCTTATGGAGTCATACCCGATCCCAAGGTAATCTACAAATGGCATGCGTATAAGCATGTAGTAGGTTGACTGTACGCGGGAGAAAGAAAAAGGAAGCAACGACAATGAAACATGTGCTATTCTATTGATTCACTTTCCCAGATGCAGGGTCACAGTTTCCATTCGCACACATATGCTACAATGTGATTAAGCATTTGCGCACGTTTTTCCCGAATCGCCTTACTCGTCGCAGGAACGGTGTTGACAGCGCGCGTGTACATATTCGTTAATAGCGGAGCATCTAGGCGTTTCTCTGCAAGGGCGCTTCGTGCTTCGCGTTGGCGTGCTCGTTCTGCTTCCAGCGTTCTAACAGAGTCGGCGGATGATGCTGTTGTATTCATCCTGTACCAGTCTTCTCCCGACGTTTTTGTATCAGGAATCTCCACTGCCGTCGTGAACACAAATGCACTCTCGCCCGAATTCCAACACATTTCATTCTCAAGAGCACTTTAGCAATACAGTGCGAAACGGTGGTTATAAATCGTTGAGAGCAGCTACCGTCTTCCTATATATATATCACATATATCACAGTGTTGCTGGTAAGACCAGTTTAGCAGTTGCAGAAAACAAAGCAAGACTCATTGTGAATAAATTGAGAAGCGTGCTCCGATATGCTTTGCCTCTCACCGAATATCGTGTGGCGTCAGAAGTCATGCGATAGTTACACCAGATTACACGTAGTAAAAGGCTGGCACACCTACGAAAGTTGTCTCTGTTAAGTGTTCACTAGGGCTTTAAGCTCACCGGGTACCGTGCCTTCGAAAGGGTCACGATGAGAATCTACGTCCGTGAAAGCCTTCGATTTTTTTTCGCGCTTTTGCTTCTGTTTGGGGGTCACTTTCGGGAATGTTGACATTTTTTTGCGCTGTCGTGCGACTCGCGGATTTTCAATAAGTTTGGCATCTTCTTGAGGCGTATTACTGGCAAAAGGGTCTGCTAGAGCTTCCATATCCGTCGACGCTGTGGCTTTCTTTTTCCGTTTTCGGATATCTTTTAGGGCGGGCTTCGCTGTCAATGATGTAGACCTCTTTCTGCGCGATTGTGAGGCGCGATCTTTGAAAGTGTGACCTTCGTCCCACAGCAGAGTGTCGGTAGAATCCAGATCAGCTGGTTCAGTTGATGCTTTTGTAGACTTACTTGCGTCTGAACTCTTGTCTTCAAGCTCCATACTTAAATCAAACTCGTCATCATCCTGCTCACCAATAAGCAAAAATTCGCATATTATAAGTATTGAATGAGTGTAATTGGAAAATGAAAGGTAATGAACGAATGAAAAACCTTTGAAAGCAGCAAAGTGGGGTTACATGAGCGCGGAAAGTGCGCTTCGCCATGAGCTTCAGCGCAGCAATGCCAGTTAGCCTATTCAAAGATCGCATCGTGTGATTCTAAGTGGTCCGAAGTAAAGAGAAAAAAGAGCTCTGACCGGTACTGAGCTGGGTTCGTGGGCAGCACAGATTCTACACGTTGCCAAAGTCACCTGTTCTGGTGGCGCCATGGCTATCACGTCACAAACCCCGCTTCAGACGCTAATGTTTGCTCTTAGATTTCGACATGTTCGAGTGTAGAATAGGCTGCGGAAAATGCAACATTCACCCACTAACCACATGTTCCGCTTACAACATGTTCTACTAGTGTGTTTGCTTTTCCATGCATTGGCTATCATGTCCCCACTAATCTATTCTGTTGCAGAACTCACACTGCTGATCCAGCTAGGAACGCTGGCAGCTGTCTCAATGCCTTCTTTTAACCTATGGTAGGTTTTGAGTGGCCGAGTTCCATTTGACCGTCCTTCCACTCTCTCAAAACCCTGTTCTGCAAGGTATATCGGTTTGGTCCGCGCTCGATACTGCCTCGCTTCTGGCTCAGAACTTCGTAATGACCTGCTGGGCAAAGAACTCTCTAGCACGATTTGCTCGTGATGCACTAAGCCACCACCAGGCACCATGAAGAGGAGTGATTTCTGCACATGTGAAGAGGAATACAAGCAAAGTATCAGCGTTAGGAAAATGACTCGGCGAACATTTGTCGCGAATAATTGATTCAAGTCACGTACTTGAGCGAATTGAAAGCTAGGAAGTTTTGATACCAAAAATGCTTCGAGTTCTTCCATTCTGAAAATATGCACCCCTCTAATGGTCCTATTTTGCAACTGGCAATAGAGACATAGGGAACTGAAACGTATCTGATTTGGGTGAGAACTTCTCTAATACCGGTTGGCGCTAAACCTGGCATACACTCAGATTTTTGCCGTGGTCCAAATGTTGTATAAACCAGAGATTTACTTTTTTCTGAATGCTGTTACACGTCACATGAAGCGTCGTAGTAACGTAGTGAATGAAAACAAGCGAAAATATGCTTCGCAGGACTAGCCGTACCGGCGCGCTGGCGTGTACCATCGTCATGCGCCTAATCATGTGGCAGTTGACGTTGTATGTAAACGCCGGAATTTGATGGCTCAGAAATGTGTTATAATCATTGTGAAGTGTTTCTCCGAGGCTGAGCATAGAGTAGACTAGACTGGCCCTCAACGACGAAAAGAAGTCAATCAACCATTTTTCTACGAACAGCTACAATTCTGAGCAGCCGCTTCAGATAATGGCTCACCTGTGTGCCACAGGCAAGAGATCTTTTAGTAATGACACTCTCGAGTCTGATTTAGTGTACGATGGTAATTGGTCTTTCACGGATTTGCATAGCTGCAGATGTGCATTGCTGAGACTTTTGAAAACGTGTAAAATTCTCTGGTAAGGGTTTAAGAAAAAGTATACGTTCCCTCCTGCAAAATCGTAAGCGACCAACTTGACAGAAACGTGAGATCCAGTTCGACAAGACTATTCAACTCACCACACTTCCGATTATCCGATGAATTCAAAATTCCTGACCTTTAAAATTAAGAGACTCCATGCAATGAAGACAGCAAGAATTTTAAACCTAGCGATTCATTCGTTTGCAGATTCTGTGAGTTTGAAGCCCGCCAAACAAGGATTTCAACCTGGGTAAAGTTGCTGAAAGCACATGCAAGTGAAGCAGAAGCGAAATTGATTAATTGACTTTTTGTACACCGAAAATAAAAGCATTTGTGATAGCGTGCTGCTGCCTCAATAGGAAAATTTCTCCTACTCTAGTAGCTGACGAATTCGTTCAAGAAAAGCTCATACCGTTGCCCCTGGCGCTATTAAAAAAGTTTATACTTTCGAAAAGATTGCAGCAATGCACATCTACAGCTATGCAAATTTGGGAGAGATCATTTACCACCATACAGAAAGTCAAATTTGAATGTGCCATTACGATAAGATACTGTGCCTGTGGCACGCAATGAGGCAATGACCTTACAGCGGCTGTTCCGTACTTAGCAGCCTAGGGTAAAGTTTTGTCTAACTTCTGGAGTGTGAAACAGGCTTCAGTTCACCAACTCAGTTGGACTGCTCAGTATCGTAGTAGGGCCTGTTTTCTACGAAATCATAGCTGCAGATGAACACTGAAATAATTGTATTTTTGCTCGCTTCCGTGGGTGCAACAAGGTCATTCGATTTCCCTTCAACGTTGAATAGAGCTGTGCCTGATAGTGTTTTCTCGTTTTGTTGGCTATTTGATTGACATTGATTGCTCACCCTTCAGGCGCCTAAAATCGAAAATTATTTCTGTATATTCAATACCTGGAATGTTTATAGTTTTGGAGCATGTGTTGAGGAGAAGTATATCCCGCAGCGTATGTTCTACAAAGTAAAGTAAATGCTGATACAGCTAGAGTTTATATTGCGCACCAATGCGTGCTTGCACTGCTTTTTCAAAACGAGAAGATATCAAACACGCACCTAGAGAGTTTAGGGGACTCGCAATGAGCAGGTAATAGGGAAGATTGCGCTTCGACTAAGTATGAAGTAGTCAGCTATAAATCTTCTTCTTCATCTGTACACGCTTGTACACGCCTTCTACTTTGTGGTGTGTCACACGGGTCTGTACCACAATGCGTTATCTGTACACACAGCTTGGCAAAAGGCTTAAACGGACCGGCGGAGCGAAAGTATGAGCTATTTTGAAAAAAAACAACAAAAAGGAAGAGTAGGTAATGTGGTTCCCGTGTTATGTTGATATATCATTCAATGCAGGTAATGTTAGGCTGGCTTTCAGTAACATGGATATTTGACAGATCTCTTGAATTTAAGAGAGATTATCAGAAAACCACTATGAAATATAAATTTTTATCACGCTGCTTAGCTGCTTCGAGGAGCCTTGTTGCTAATGTGCTTATCATTTGTAACACTAACTTGCGTTCGTAAGGCCTTACTCCTTTAGTGAAATTTGGTGACACCAAGGACTTCTCAGCATTCCAGCACTTATTTTTGTGTCAAGAGATACTTTCACATCCATTCGCTGCATTTGACTTTTCCCTAATACTCGTTCTCGTCACAGAAATTCACCTGAAGCGCTTCATTGACGCACTTCAGTCTTATTGGAAATTCTGCCCCATTACTCGCCCTCAAAAAGATTTCGAAGCCAAAGTTGTTGGAGGATTGTCACGGTTATTGTCATGCAAACACGTCTAGACAACAAAAACAGATTATATGCACATGATTAATGTACGGTTTAATTTTTGATAATAGACTTGTATGTGATGCTGGTTGCGTACATATTCTGACACTATTGAGACAGATAAAGTGAATGGTTTAGTAGTGACTTTATCCATAAAGAGCCTTGAAGTAAATACGTAACTAATTGTACATTTATATATATATATATATATATATATATATATATATATATATATTTAGACGTCGTAACGATGCAGCTAAAGTCAGGAAATATGTGGATTCATCTCAACTAGCACAAAGAAGTACACCTGAGTAAGAACCCTGGGGCTAGAATTTTCCACCTGACCGATATAAGCTGCCGCACTCATCAAACTATATTATAACTGGGAGACGCTCCCCCCTCACTCCCCTCCCTGAATGCAAGTTGATAAGATGCTGCAAAGCCTCTTGTGGACGGGGAGCAACTAGATGCCATTTCTGGGATATTCGAGTGTCCTGGAGCAACGTATAACCCTGCTTAGAAAGGTTTACGCAATTTCGATGTATTGAAAAAGAGCTGAGATGCATCCACCAACGCGAACGGTCAATAAAAAACATCAGTTTAAAAGTAGTTCAGCGCCAAAACGGGAGGGAGGCGTGTGACCGCATTTGTCGGCGCTTCAGTTCAGGAAACGGTCCGTTGAATTTCGATGCATATATAAGAAAGTTAGTTCAAACAAAACAACGCGCGTATTGCTGAATTGTTTTGGTGTGAATGGTTTACAATGCTGCGTTGTTGAAATTTGTAAATCTGCAGACCCTTATCTTAGTCTCTGCTTGGGCCTCTCGTATGTCTTCTGCCTAGCTATTGCAAGTTTGTGGGTAAGGTAATATCGTCATATTCCGTGCTTCGAACACGCCATTATGATTGACGCGTGTGTCAGATCGCCATCACGATGCTGTGGTATAGGAGCTTGTGACTTAATGAAATAAATCGGTAAAGCCAATGTATTCGGGAAGCCGCGCTCATGTAGTTCAAGCCTGACGCATGTGTGTATAATTTGATAAATTCTATCTATCTAACAACGGTTTTCAGTGGTGATTGAAATTTGCGTCATATAAAAAGTCAGAGGCGTTGCAAAGTCTACGCAGCTCCATTTCTAAATTCACGGCTTGAGGTTTACTGAAACAAGAAAGGAGGTCGATAGACTTGCACTCTGACTATGCTGCAAAAAGAAAAAAACTTGTTTGTGCGCTTTTGTGCGTTCCTTCCTGTACATTGAATCACTGTAGTTGCGCCTTCTGTAATGGCTCTTATATGCTGACTGTACTAGGGATTCGCATCAAGCTTATCTTCCGACCTTGGCGAGGAGGAAGCTATACTCGCGGAGGGAAACTTAAAAACATCTTTAACTAGGTTGTTGAAGTTACGGTCACCAAAAATGTACATGTGGTGTACGTTCAGAATCTCGTGCGTTTCAAAAGTTGACGGCCACGACTTGCACAAAGTTAGCGACTGCGTTGTTACGGTGCCATCCCCGTAGCCGTATATCCTGCAGACAATCAGAAAGTATCATCAACACACGTGCGCATCTCCCAACCACAAACATGATACACGACGAAGCTGAAAAAAACGCTGTATGCATTCCTGTTGCATAAGACGCCGCCAGGTGCCTCTGCAGGACGTATGGAAGCGTTTCCTTTTCTACCGTGTTATCTGTACACATGAAATTTTCAAGAATGGATATCAACTAGCTGCGTTTGTATAGTAGTACGTGATACAAATAAATCAAGCAACATGGTGTAAACGCAGTTTACTCCGTATACGTGACGTACGGAATTGGTCGTTTCTCAAGAGAACTACCGTCCAAAATGTAACCTTGGTCTGTGCTCTCGCTATCATAACGGCTCCAAATGCAGCGGACAGGTACCTGCAAAATGACAGGGGAAAGCTGAACGAATGGAAATCCATGTGTACAAAACTGCATCGTAGGTGTGATGCACAATACAATGTATATACAACTAGGCGATATGCATTACTTGCAGGCCCACCAAGGATAACTGCGTGTACTTCATGGAAGAACACATGCTGGGAAAACACTAATCGAGTAAAATAGATTGGCCCAGTATCTTCTGCAAAACCTTGAGAGTAGCATTGTTGAAATAATCAAAGTGAAGTAGCACAGGGATGCATTCTTCGTCTCACGGCAACGGCTGCGCAGGACAGAGAGAGAAACAATATAGGCAGCACGCACAGAGCAGAAGCACAGTAATTAGGGCAGCGATAGCAACGCAGCAGCATGATAGTTGAACTTATGCTCACTCCGGGGTCTTTGAACACACCAGCCGTTTTTTCCTTTGCAGTAGCAATTTTCTGCTGCATATCAGCAGGCAGTAGCTGAGTCCAGTTCGAAATAGTGTACAATTCTGTTTTTAGCTCATTGTCTTCAATTCTGTCAAGTGCTTCTTTGAGACGTTGCTTTTGGCATTGAACATGGATTCGGTATTTTTCTTCGAGTTTTTCTGTGCGTTTTTCATGGGGAAGACTATTTAAAAATTCCAGTTCACGCTTTGCCGCCTCTAAACCATTCGAATCAGAGCCCCCGTGCGGCGGCTGTAGAAGATCTTCCTCACAGTGAGAATTAACGACTAAAGTGCCTTGCTGCTCCGCAAAATTCTGGTGTTCAAAAAATCCAACAGCTGCAGCTGTGTGCTGTTTTGCATATCGATTTTCTCTCACAGGATCGGTAAAGTTGTGGCCTTGCTCTTTCAGTGAGAATCTTGTATTGGCTAGCAATCGAACAGGCGACCGTCGCTCCCGCTGCTTTGAACCGAAGCTGCGTGAATACACAACAGCTGTATCTGCTGCTTTACCCGCTGCAATATTTTCTTTCGATGCAAGACGGCGCAGACGCATTTCCCGCGTCGAAAATATTGCTGTTCTCTGTAGTCGCTGATTCTTTCGTATTTCCTTATTTTCGTTCGTATTCTGTGTTTTTTCAGTTGATGGGGGATACGTTATGATTGCAACAGTGTGATCAGGACCGTAGATCTACACAGTTCCAGCACAACAGCAACGCCATTACATGAACACTCATCAGCCAACCTACAAACATATATATATAGTCCTAATGTACGTGTAAAGTTGTGTAAAAGACGTGTAATATATATATATATATATATTTATCTATTTATTTATATATGTAACTGTAAATTAAAAAAGGTGCACATATTTGCGTGTAGTTCAGTTGCTAGATATTGCAATTTTGTATTCTTTTCAGAAACACACTTTGACTGCTTTGAAAATGTGAAAAAAAGTTATAGTTTATCGACAACTAACATCATTTTGCAAAGCTTGTGAAAGGTGGAGATGTTGCTGAACTTAGGAAAGTAGACAGTGTGTGCATTTGAGCATGGGGAACGCATGGCTTTGCAGTTGGCTAGCACCTACAACACATAACTGCAGTTCTTCCGAGGTTACATAGTCGACGCCGTGTGAATGAAAGAAATATGTGCACAAATGCATGTTTTATAAACAAATGTTGAGCGCCGATCAAACTAGTTTATTGAAGTACTGACGACTCCAACAGGGGCACGCGTGTTTCATGACACTTATGTATCGTACACTCAGTATTTAACGATGACTGCTGTTCCTGAAATTCCATATAAGCGGTGATCCGCAGAAAATCTTAGCTGCGTACTGGCTTTTGTACCGATATAATTTTAGTAAGTATCATATTGCGAGTCTCAACTCATGCAAGGATTCCACTTGAGTAATTTCACGAGTTGACACAGTAGAATGCAATAACTGAGGTATACGGCAAGAATTTGGACGACCGGCATCTGCTCTCAAATCGTAGAGATGTATGATTGTAATAGGAGTACTTATACATGAATACATATTATATGTGTACGAGTTCACTGAGAAGAGTTACTCAGGGCCTCTTATCTGCGTTGTACTTTTGTGGCCTCAGCGGTCCTGCTTGACGTTGTGCAGCAGCACCGTAGTTATCCGACCGAGATATATATGCAGTCAACTAGTATCATGCTTAAAGCTACACCGACAAGTTGCTTTTGGTATATGCGGTATATGCTTGAAACTATGTTGTTTTGGTATCACGCTTGTCACTACAACAGTATCTTTGCATACACTGACAAAGTCATATACGTGATTAAAGAGCATTACCTCTGGATCAGGCAGAAGAGCATACATAGAGCCCAGCGTGCGCAGTAAATCTCTCAGCAATTCTACGGGGAACAAATTGATGTTGATGATATTCAGTATATCGAAGTCCGTGGCATCGTCGTATCTGCAGGCAAATGAAAGAAACCGTATGTTTATCAGCGGTCTGCCTTTGCATATGACATGAGTTATTGTCAAAGACTGTTCAACAAGTAGCTGCAGATTTATGCAAGAAACGGTTGAACTTTTCCAGTTTGCAGTGGTCATTTTTTTATTCATATAGCAAACAGTAGGTATGAGCACATACACATGGACATTTGCTTACATATGAATACATATACGCTAAGTACAGAAGTACACAAAAGATATACTATATATGTATACATTTATGTTTACGTATACAGATCTGTATAGCATCCTTAATCTATTGGGCGCTTTCACGGATTGAAGAAAAAAAAAATTTATGCTCAGTTGAGAACAATGCGGTCGACATATTTCTTCAATAATTTTGAATTCATATTAGATTTATAAGAATAAACTACAAGAATGATTTTCACTCATATCGAAAACGGGCATCTTAATGTTAAACTGTTCAGCACCTTGTTCTCGATACAGTGGAGGCATTATACTATACTGAGAGAGATCCAGCGTTTGAAGCTATAAGTGTAAAATCAAGCACGATAACTAGCAATTATTCGTCGCTCACGCCCTCTCAAGAAGCCATAAGTCCTATTATATATGGATGTCACATATGATTACAAGTCACATACAGATTAAAGGGTATGAAGACAGGTGAAGACAATTTAGTATTATACAACTAAAAAGGCGACTTTGCTTATTCGTCCCGCCATGCTTTCACAACGACACAACTATACATTTCAATACATAAACGTATGTAATTTGGCACGTATGCAAAAAATTACAACGTCGGTCTCAGCATCTCTATTGTTTCAAGTGTACTGTTACACATATAAATACTACTTGTATAAATAACATATCGTCAGACAGGTATCTACTCAAGGATGCATATGAGTCTTTCATGCAAACTTGTACATATACATTCAAATATATATATATATATATATATATATATATATATATATATAGTTTGAGCAGCGTATATATCTATATATCCACTAGGCTGGGTCCAATCGTGTTTTGTTTATATGAGTTCATATGGTGTGCTACAATCACAAAGAGTAAAGTTTCTGTTATGTAAAAACTCCCTTTTGTAAGCAGTTCAAAAGCGGACAGCATCAAGTTTCCTGCGCGACACTAATGAGGATATTTTCAACTATGCAGCAGCTGTAGTCTGGAAGCATTAGTTGTCAACCACAGCAAACGGCACGCAGTTGCCTTTGTTGGTGCTTCTTATATTTGAAAGCATATGTAAACAATGATGGTGGTATCAACAAGATACACAAAAGGTAGATGGTGAAACACACAGACTAAAAAAGGTAGCTGATAACCTACAAACCAACGACTGCACCGAAGCAACGCGATCTCACTTCCTTGCAAAACTTTTTCATAGCATACGTGTATATATATATATATATATATATATATATATATGTTTTATATAGGTATAAATATATATATACATTCTACATTGGAAAGACGTAGGATGATCTGTTTGGTTCTATGTGAATTCACTTAGTCATGTTTCACTTGAACACGTTTGTTATGTGACCTACCCCCACAAAAGCGATTTCACTGCTTTGAAGCTTCCTCCTGTAGCAGCACCGACGAGAGTGAGCGTGTTCATGTATTTCTTTTTCCACTCTTCATCAACTACTTTGTTGAAGAAATAGCAGAGGACAACACAGCCTAAACTGTGAGCTATCAAATCTACTTTTTTATTCAAAGCTTCGAAGCGACCCTCTATGTCTGCCTTCATCCGCAAGAAATCGAACTGCATTAACATGGAAATAACAAGTAGTCGTATAGATTTTTTTTCGCTGACTTGCACACCTTTAACACAGCCGACGCACTCTCTTATACACCGGAGCTTATATATATATATATATATATATATATATATATATAAATACGTATATATATTTTCCTACGCATAATAGATGTATATATATACTCGAAAGGTATCAAGCTGAAGAGAGTGACATTGGAGACAGCAATGGAGAGAGACAAAAGGAACGGAAAAATACTTCTGTATATTAATATATGGGCACAAGTAGAAATGGACTACACAGTTACACGTACAAATGAATATTGATAGCAAAAAATAACGCGGCAGCCAGGTTTTCCACTTGCTTTCACTGTTGAGAATTGGAGTTAAAAACAAATAATACAGGAAAAGAAAGGCAGTGGAGAACGGGAAATACGTGTAAATATACATATATATGTGTATATATATATATATAAAACTTTATTCTTTTTCGCAAGTAGTTAAACAAAACGCCGAGGGGTGAGGATCCGCACGAGGATAACAGAGTGCAGCTGCATACAGACAATACCAGCAATTAGGATTTTTGCAAAGGGAAAATCATTGATCTTAGGATGTCATCTTTTGTTAAATCCTGTACATAATATTTTCCTCTCTGCAAACTATTATATATTCCACCGATAACAAAATCATTTGTAGAGAAACATTGAATCGGTATTGTGTATACATAAATTCCTGCAGAGGTAGAATAAGAGAGAGACAGATATATTGACCAAGCCTATAGAGCCGTGTAACAAAATTTAACAAATGGAAATGAGAAAGTTTTACTTTTTCAGCATACACTACATTGTTGTGTCACATATATGCATGCATGATTGTGTATATATTTAAACCAATTTTACATATACACATATATATATATATATATATATATATATATATATATATGTATATATAGGTATTCTGATAATTCTTCCAGAAGTTCCAATACATACAAGGTTTTAAACCTGACAAGTATACGTAATAAAAGAATCTATCTTTACCACTTATTTGATCGTGCGGAATGATTTCTGATCTGCATGTGACGTGCAAATAGAGGCTATACGTATGTACATTGGCAAATTTATTAGTAGACAAACAATTTCAAAAATTGATGCATTTATATGTACATATGTTTCACATCAATGATACCTTCTCACTTTAAAATAAAACACTCAGGAAGCCCTCACACTCTTACGAGAACTTTGATAAGAATCTTGAAGTTAAATTTGATAAAGAAGAAGCTAGACGATGAAAGATCATGAAAACGTCTACCACCCATTGTGACAATGAATGTGTGTAGCATACATAAAGACATTACTTTATCGACCCTTGATATATATATAAATATATAAACGATGTATCTTACTTGCCACGGTGGATAGCGCCAGTCGTACGGCACCCCTCGCAGCGTGCTGAATGGCTTGTAACCAAGTTTTTGAAGAGTCTTTAACATTCCATGCATATAGGACGTCACCGGAACTCCAACGCTTTCATACCAGTAAGATAAATAATCTATTGCTTTTATACCACCGTATGAATCTGCCTGAGGAGGAACAGCCGCAAGCACCAGCAAATTTACTTTCAAATGTGCTCTTCTACGGCGCCCAATGAACCTATTAATTTGGAAAAAAATAAGAGTAACGTTTTTCATGTATAAAAATACGTAAATATATATATATATATATATAATTATGTATGACGTGAGCAAGTTGTCAGATATACACACATAAACATCTACATAGCTACACTTTCATGTACGTAGACTTATATCGGTTTCAAATATGCAATAAGATGAACCATAAGCCGTAGCAATAGCGGAAGCAGAGATGAAACGAGCGTGGTTTAGGAGGATTAGCCATTTGATGCAGCAGATAAAAAACGTCATTCTGAGTAACATCCCTGGCCGATTTGAAACTCAACTCTGATTGGTCAATGCTGAGCAGTTCTGCCTTTTAGCAAAAATAAACCTGGCGCTATACAATGCCGGCAACTGCACCTTCAACATGAAATTATACATATTTTGGATACGTGTTTATGTACGAAAAAGGAACAGAACCTTGCAAGAGACAAATCTTGTATTACACACAAGCTGCTGCTTGCAACTCGAAGCCTCCGCTACTTTTGCTGCCATATTTACATATCGGCAAAAACCAAGACAGTGTTTAACTCTTGATTGAATTTCGTTCTTCCAGGGACGACACCACAAAAACAAATGTTATCAGAATGACTGATCAATACATTTACTCTTTAAGTAGTTTTTATAGACTGATTGCATCCTGCAGGTCATATGACAAAGCACATTTTCAATGAACGATGTACATATATGTGAATATTCTTTTGCCAGTGCAACCATGCTACAACACATCTCTCCCACTCCATAATTCATTTTTGAATAAATTGCACTTCAACGGCGCCAACCGAGGTACAACTGATAAAATCATCCATGATTTCATATATATATATATATAGATATAGATATAGATATACGCACCTGTGCACAATGACGTAGATGCGAAAAATTACGTCTATGAATATATATTCTTACAAATATATGCAAAAGTAGATGCGTTCTTGAAGCAGTCGTTTGTTTCAGTGGTTTGCATGCGCGGGAGCAGCTGACAGCTTTCGTCTGTCTGTAGGTAGCAAGAAGTCGTTGTGATGATTGAGTACGCGTATCTATATTTTAACTGTATCTAGGCACCTCCTTGTCGTATGGAAACTGGATTGCCGTATAAACATATGCGCATTTACAGAGTGATTCAAAACACTTCCATCTCCATCTGATCTTCCGTTACGTTTACAACGCAACAGACCTTTTTCCACTCGTCGCATAGCATCGAGTCAAAATACAGAAATTTTTCAAAAAGAAAATGTAGAAGTAGTCCTAGGGCATTACTACTATTACATTATAATGTGTTCATTTGCGTCCACACATCTTCACCTTCATATATATATATATATATATATATATATATATATATACAGCGTAATTGCTGTTGAAGTAACTTGATAAACGAAAAATCAATCCATAAGGCGATTGTTTCAGCGTAGTTGTTGAAGCACAGCACAGATGACCAACCGTTCACATACACAGATTCAAACAAACTCTCGACTCAGCAGGGGTGACGCAGAATGAGCTTGCAAGCGCAGTAAAGGCGGGATAAAATCTACAAGAGCGACAGCATCCTTTGCTGCACACACTCCAAGATGTCCTACAAGCTTATTCTGAAGAATTGTGTTTTTTTTGCTAGCGTAGAAAACCTGAGCTATATTCTCTGAGGAGATCTGAACAGTCGGCAATTTATGATTAAAGAGCACAAGGCTCAGCACAATATTCCGGACCGAAAAGTCAGTAAGTCGAAGTAATTAACAGTAAATTGATATTTGTACATATATGTATATATGCGTATATGTAGCTATATATAATGTGTTGTGTTGCAGACGTGTTCGAATATAAGCATAATATCTGAGAACGATGTGCAGATGGCCACAATGTGAAGAACTGAATATCACTTCCTGAAGGACTAAAGGACGAAAACCGAGACAATCTTAACTGCGACGAGAGTTCATGCATAGAGGCAAAGAAAGAAAAGAAATTACTTCCCTGAGTGGAAATACACAAGACCCACAAGGAAAGAAACGCTCGATTTGAATATCATTTTCAGCAAGTCTATACTACTTGACAAAAGAGTCTGGCTCGTTTTATCCGTTGTCATTATTTCAACAGTGGCTATATGTAGAATACATCCGTACATTCGCCGTCATGCATGCAAAGGGCCACATACTTAAGTGTACACGTAGTAGCTACAAGGTAAAGGAAGCTGGAGGTTCGCTATCACCCCTCATCAATTCAATCGTGATTGGATCACCTGCGGATTACAGCTGTCTCAGCTCTCGGCGGTTCCTTGTACAGTTTTATTATAGCTAACATTCGAACGCAGAAAAAAAGATTTGAACTCTCTCTTACCTGTACGGTGACCCCCGATTTTGATCTGAAAACTTCGCCTTTTTCGTCAGACTCCATCATCATCAGTTCAATCCAGCACTTCTGATGCTTGTAAGGCGGGATCAACAGCAAGATAGAAGCCCATATCCTAAAGAGTTTCTCATTGTAGGGCTCACTTGAACATGCAGGTGCATTCGCTCCCACTACTTCTGCTAGGAGACTACTTCCGGCTATCCCTGGAATAACAAAAACTGCGTGATCAGCTTCAATGTCCTCAGCTCTTCTACTCGAGAGACTGCTGCTACTGAGTCTGCTGTTGCAGCCTTTGCTGGTGCTCTTTGTACTTGATATGATACCAGTAACACTATATAAGCCATTTACCTCGGTGCTCCTACTGCAGCTTTCCACAAAGAAGTTGCTGCTGAGAACCTCCCTGCTGCTGTTTTGGCTATCGAAAGCCGTGCTGCTCCTATTTCTGCTATCAGAGACGCTATTTGTGCCATTGCTGCTGTTGCTTGTATGCGTTAGATAAGCTTTAGAAACGACTAATTGCTTGTCTTCTTGAAGTGGTCTTGCTGCTCCTGCAACAGGCATCAAAATGTTGCCTGTCGACGCATCATCGTTCAACTCATCAGCAGCGACAGCAGCCAAAGAGTAGACGGGGATCTGAACACATGGAAAAACAGTGACGGCACCTCAGCAAATCGTGAACAGTGCTTCAAACGCTGCGAAAGTAGTAAAACCCTTCTTCGCCAGTCACCGTTTTTCGCTCTGGACTAACGACAGCAGCAGCATCCGAACAGGCTTGTAAAATATAAGTAAGGTCTAAGTATATATGCATATGTAAGTATCAATGTATATATACATATGCACGCAGGATTGTTGTCATGTATACTTCGAAAATAAGCATACTTATACTATATCTCCTCTTTCCCCTATTTTCTCTCTTCTTATGTCACTGTCTTTCTTTCTCTCTACAGAAGTAATAGATTCATAAAAATTCGTTAATTATTTAAGTGCTCATGTACGTACATTAGAACAGGAACGCAGCAAGAGTTAATCCTCAGACCATTGATGATATTGCTTCTGACGTGTTACGACATACCGTCTCGATCCGCGTTACTGCGGCTGCGGTTCCTGTCCCTTCTCTTACTGGAATAACATTATTCGCTGTCTGTGACCGTTCCGCTGCTACCAGCTTGATCTGCGGAAAAGCCTCACTTGTGGGAGAGAAACGACGAAGTGGAGAAAAAAATGGAAATACAATTATTGAGAGAAGCTGCATGTGCAGCAGCGACGGTGCGACAAAGCATCCAACGCTGACTGCCACAAAATATAAGCTGAGATACATGCTACACAAGCGATGAAACGTAAACGAGATGCTTGTTTGGGGTGAAGTTACCTTGGTCTTGAACACGTCAAAAGTAACCTTATTGCAAGCGGTTGAAGCCCTACGATCCCAACCGGTTGAACATAGATTAATGCTAGGAGAATTGAAGGATATCGAAATTATGTTTATTACTCTTTATTCACAGTGGTGCACATTCGCCAGACCCACGGACGGAAAAGAAGCTGTCGAACACGCGGCTCTAAAATCTTGGAGCACATCTATTGAATGAATGCGAACTACTAGTATACTTATGATGTGTGTTTTTGTTGAAGAAAAATGCAACTTTCCAGCGTAGAATGATCTGCAGAAGATTAGTATAATTCACGTGGGACGGGACGAGACAACCATATAGACACAAATGTAATTTCACTCAGGGCTTGAACGAGCTGTTATCGAAGAAATTTAGTCAACGAGCGAATCAGAACACTGACGAGTACAAAGGTTCAGACATTCTTATCTCTATGAGCTGCTGTTCGAAAAGAGTACGAAACAGCTCCAATTGAAAGGCTCTACATCTGGATACATTGCTAATTGAGATACCTTCCGCGTTGAGAGTTCCGAATCCACAATAGTTGAATTTAGTAAGGCACCAAACCTTGCTCTAAGTCACTACGAGTTGGAAGTAAGAAGAGAAAATATTGGAATAGATGAGAAGGACCACACACGGCATAACTAAAAATTTTTCAGGGCAGGAAATTTATTTCGTCGTGCTCACGGCAAGCTCATTCAAGTTGATGAGTGATATAAAGAACCATTGAGTGCAGAATATTTGGCTAGGGCATCAAGATGTGGAAAATTCTAGCTACTACTAAACAAAAAACTGAAAAGACACCAAGACTACGAAGAGAATAATCCAGCAAACACCGTAGAAGGCGATGATTCAAAATACTCCTGCGTTTGAGCAATACAGTACGGTTTTTAAAAAATAGACAGCTATCATGAAAGAATCACGGGCCGCGGCTGAAAGATAAAATCAATGCAAGCGAGTGACATAGCAGATTGACGATGGTTCTCGAACGCAAAGCAGAGTTTAAAAACCGGAACTCATCTTGCAAATAAGCACCATACGTGCTCCAACCCAAGTTGAAAGCGTCGAATTTTCAAGGAGAGAAACA
>NW_028292823.1:0-32886 GCF_964252035.2 Podarcis erhardii | reverse complement strand
GTTTCAATCAGAAACAGCAGCGACACCGCAATTTAACGTCACCAAGACTACTGACATCCTTCAAGTATGTTTTTATGAGGTGTACATACACCGCAACTGCGACGTGTTCTTTGGTTTTTCCTGTTTCGCGTGTGTCCTCCGGGTGTACATCCACTCAAGCTGAGTGCGGCAAGCATGCGAAATTTCTGGGTTTTTTTCAGGATTCGCTTCGATGATGATAAAGTTTATCCAGTTTCTGAGTATGCAGCCATTGGCGATAACTTTGGCGGAGACGAAGAAGAAGCCTTCAATTATCTAGCAGGTATGCGCAGCAGAGCAGCTGAAGAGCTCAATATCTGAAAACAGGGAACTGATATGTGCTTCGAATTGTTTGACTTTGAGCTTGCGTAGAATTTCCTCTTCAGTGCTTTGACTTTCTGTAAGAAACAGCACCTAGAAGGAAAGTTGCAGAACCTAGCATTGTGTGGAGAGCGGAAGAAAACATTCTCCACTACTTTATTTTGAGCAGCAGCTTCCCCCACTGCAGTCAACCACTTCTCAGCAAAGAGGTTGTGCGGAAACTTCTTGTATTACGCATCTTCGAGCAGTTCTTTGTTTTTCCAGCATGCAAGCAATTCCTTATCTTCTTCTGCAGCAGCAGCAGTAGTAGTAGGAGAGTTTGCGAGCAGAAGTAATAGCAGCGTTTTTACAAGTGCAGCAAAAAAAGCTGGAGCAGTTTGCATTTAAGGTAGTCAACCACCACAGAGTGCAGTAGATTCAAGCGCACCGCATGTGTAGCATGTCAGGAAATGCACTGTCAAAGGTTTCTTTCCTTTACTGTTCTGTGTATTCATTGCTTTTGACACACTCAACGAAAAGTAGGAGGACGGTAAATCCAGTGGAAGATGAGGAGTGTTTGTATGGACGTATGCCACTTTGCAGAGAAACTTTCTTTTGATAAGGAGCACCCAAAACACATTCAACTAGACGACTGTTCGAGTGAACCAGTCTGCAGAGAAAACGTCGTGATTTACTGCTGAAATTGATCACATTTCCTCTTCAATCTCTTCTTTTCCTTCGTGTGCCTGTGTGCATAGGCAAGCTTCGACGTCTGCACCTGTGTATTTGCCTTCACTGTATCTATGTGCAGAATTTGCCTCTGTTTTTGTGCTTGCACATGCACTGACAAGGTGTGATGACTGAACTTTAAGAGAGAATCGATTGTAACGCCGCACATGCAAACTGACTATTTCCACACTGCGCCGTTTCTTCTTTGAAGGATCTCAACTGCAACTGTTTGGTTGCTGTCGGTGCTTTTGCTGCTGCCTCTGCTCTCCTCTTGCGGCTGCTGTTGCTCTCCTAATTGCGTGTATAAAAATAATACATATGTATATGTGTGTGATTGTATGTATTTGTTGTGCTGCGTCTGTGGATATTCTGTTGGTTTTTATAGAGCTTTTTGCTGCTGTCTTTTTCTTTCTCTCGTTTTTGATACTGCTGCAATCTCTCCTTTCCTTCTGCGACTGATAGCTTCAGCTATTCTTTTTGCTTTTCTTCGCTGTTGCAATTGCACACTTTCTTCGTCTGCTGTGCTGTTGCTGTTGTTTGAAAAAAACAGGGCGACCACCGCGGTATCGACCAAAAGTCTACAACGCTTACATTTTAGTTTATGTGAAGCAGAGCTTGGCCAGCACGCTGCTTGCTGACTGCAGTCCGCTCAAAGTGAGTCACTGCACTGCTGCGCAGCAGAAACGGATTTCTACGCCGTAAATTTTGTCGTTTTTGTTGCTGCTGCTGCTTGTGCTTCCGGTTGTTTGTTGTTGTGCCTATTTCCTGCTTTCGAGACATATACCATCAACTCGAAATCTGCTTCTCTGAGCTTTTTTTCTCTCTCTATATATATATGTGTGTACATACATATTTATCTGTGTTCCTTATGTATACGTGTGGAAATTTTAAAAAAACTGTCTATTTTACTGAATCTAGTGCGGATTTGTGTAGTTTCTGCAGCTGCATGTGTATATCTGCTGCTCTGTGTGGGGTTTTTGGTGGTTTTCTGCGCGATGCTGCGTTGTTTTGCGTACTCGTCGACGTCTGTGAATAAATGACATGTGTGTTGAAATGTGTCTGAAATTGTTGATGATAAAAGAGTGAACAAGCAAGCAGCCAGACCAATGAAATGTGTTTACTTATGCTGCAGTTTCTTTTGTTTCCTTGAGAGAGATTTTGCAGCGGTTCCAAAAAGGTAGCTGCTACTTTCACTTTTAGAGATTTCACTTCTCTGCTATATATGTACCGTGGGTTGCATAGAAAAAGTGTGCATGTTTGTTGAAAGAGCTGCTTTTTTGTGTTGTCGAGTGGGTGTCTGCCTGTCTAAATATAATTTGTATGTTGTTGTCACTCGTAAAGCGCCCACGACGCTGCAAGTAGTCGTTGCTACTTGTGCGACTTTGCTTTTCAAGGTATATTGTTGTAACTACTATCACGATCACCAAATGCTGTATATTACAGCTTTCTTTGGTATTGTTGTAACCCTACTATCACTATTGAACTGCGTTTTACAAGAAGAAATGCAGTTTTGCTGTTGCTTGCGTCAATTGGCCTGTGGCGCAAATTTTTGTGTTGGTTGTCGGGTGCTTCTTCAGTGGTTCTCTCAAACAACTGCCACTGTTTTGTTGCTAAAGCTTTTGCTGAAGATTTTAGAGTAAAAACGCTGCTATTTTGTCTATGGGGGCTTCTAGTAGCTTTTGCAGTCATATTTTTGGAAGTTATATAGTCGTAAAAAGGCTACCAGAAGGAGTGACTGTGCTGCTGCTGGAGTCTTCCACGTTGCTGCCACTACTGGAGTTTACAGTAATTTCACTGCTATGTTGTTGAATCAGGTGAATCCTCAAGTTGTTAGTCGCTGTCGCACTGAAGAGCTGCTTTTTCGTCTTCGCAATCGCATACGTCGTGTGCTTGAACAACGTGTCAAGTAAGCGAGAAGAAGCGGTAAAGCTGCTATTCATATCGTACTTACGCTAAATCCACATATATACATATATTTATATGCATACTCAAGACAGAAAAACGTAGGTTCAGAAAGAACGTGTGTATACTATCAGTGTCCAGTTGTGTCTGCCAGTATCCTTTGTATGCATAATACATACATATATATTTATTTATTTATATGCATACTTGAGACAGAGAAACGTAGGTCCCAAACTTTCGTGTGTACACTATCAGTGTGCAGTTGTGTCCGTCAGTATCATTTGTATGCATTCTACATACGTATGCAGACATATGTACACACACACTCTCATATATGAGTTGTTGAGAACGTTTTCACTGACATAAAATGTTGTTTGATGCACCTTTCTCTCCTCAAGTTGAAAGAGCATGTTTCTGAAGTCGCCATGAGTCCTCAAATGGGTGTCTCACAAAGTGTGACTTTCGCTGCATCTGTTTTGTGTATCAACAGTAGATGTTTAGTTCGTGTTAGACATTGTCAGATAGCGTTTCTTATACACATATGTCGGAAATTTCATGTGTGTGTAGACGGTAGTTATCTCCATGTGTGTGTGTGTGCCACAAAAACGGTTGATTTTTGAGTAAAATTGTTGCTTCTGCCCCCCCCGCTGAAGAGCGCATCTTTTTCGAACAGTTTTTTGTACCGTGTAGTCTTTTTCCATAAGCTCTTTCGCGTTTTTCCGACGACAAAGAACACACTCGTCGCGCGAAGTCTACACTGAGTCTTTTTCTCTGTAAACCGTTTGTTTTACTTTTCGAATCCATTCACTCTGTCACCATACACGTGTGTGTCTCTTTGACTTCTTTCTTTTTGTTTTGTGTCAAATCTCTCAAAAGCAAGTCTTCCCTCCCCTCTCCCCTCTCGCCCCCATTTCATTTTTTCCACTCCAAGTCTCTCTCTCTTCTCTCTTGAGAGCTCTGCCGATTTGTTGCCCGCGTTTGCTGGGTGTACGTACAGCCGAGTGGGGTGGTAATTGTTGTTTCGGTGGTGTGTCTAGCACGCTGTTGGATGTTTTGTGTGTTTTTCGTTGGGTTGTGTCTTTCCGAAAACAGAGTGAAAGTGTATCACCCTTTGCAGTTTGTGAACCGGCGATTTCTGGACTTGCCCATTACTTCGTTTCCGCCTCTGTTTGAAATCAAGAGCAGTCGAGCAGCAGGCATTCTTTCGATTCACGGCTTGATCACTGCCCAACTGCACAAGCGGCTGTACAACTTTCCACCCCCCACTACAACAACCTCTGCGCCTGGAGGGGGGGGGCTGAAACTTCATCCACAGGCGAAGAAAGCAGAGGAGAGCAACAACAACGGAGAAATCACACCCACCACAACCACCCTTACCACAACCATTACCACCACCACCGCAGGAGGAGGAGGAGTTACCAACTACGCGAGACCGCCGCCAGTAGTCTTTTTGCTGTACGTGTTGGACTTTTCAGGAGACGATCCGCGCTTCTACAGACAAGAAATTGCCTCGAATCAGCTGCTTGGAGACATCTTCAGAGAACGCACCAACAACGGGCGAGCCACTGCAGCCACCGCTGCAGCAGCAGCAGCAGCAGCAGCAGCAGGAAACAGCAGCAGCAGCAATATCGTAAGTAGTGGCTGTTGTGGGGGTGGAGGAGGGCCTGCAGGAGGGGGTCTTTCGCCCGCTTCGCCTTCTTTGGGGCTGGTTTCTGCTGCTGCTGCTGGTGGGGGGGGGGGGGGCTGTTGCGCCCATCGCCCTCTAGTAGTAGTGGACGGCGTAGGCCACCACAATGCTGCTGATGCAGGAAGTGGCTGCGTTTGTGCTGGAACTGGACTCACTCACAACAACTGCGTGGGCTGCAGTGTCGCTGGAGGGGGCAAAAGTTGTGAAGGTGGTGCTGTTTGTTGCAAAAGTGAAGACGCAGGAGGTGGTGGTGGTGGTGGAGTGGCTTCTACTGCTGCTGCTGGTGGTGGTGGTGGTGGTTGCACTTGGAGTGGGGCTTTTCTCAGTCGCTTCGATGCTTCGCTGTACGTGTTGGCTGTGCCTGAGAAAGACTCGCTGATTCGCACGGCTCTCGAGCACGACAGTTTCCTCCGCAAAAACTTGCTCTTCTTCATCAAGTACTTCAACATCTACTCTGCCAATGCTCAGTTTCTGCTCCTCGACGGTGCTGCTTCCTCCTCCTCTCCAAACCGGCCCCACACTCGCTCGCTCCTCCTCACTCCCTCCACCACAACCACCACCCCCAAAAGTTGCACCAACAATAGTGACAGTACTGCTAATGGTAATAATAGTAGTAGTGGTAGTAGTGGGATTCGACTTTCACCCACTGCCACCACTACTACTGCTGCTGCTTCTTCCGCTTGCCCCTCAGCTGTCTCGGCGCCTTTTCTCGGCACCAATAGTACTAGTAGTAGTAGTAGTACGAGTAATACTTGTAGTGTGATTAGTGCGAGTCATCATCGTGTGTGTGGAATTCACCCAAACAATGTCTCGGACTTGTGCGCAGTTGGGGCGGGGGGGGGGGTGGTGGCGAGACGACGAAGAAGATGGCGTACTCGAGGCTTATCGAGACAGAAATCTCATTTGTCTCGATGTCGTTCACGTCCCCACTTCTTGGAAGCTTGTGAGAGAAAAAACACCATCTTTTGCTGTCTATGCACGCTCCAAATTTTCCTAAAAATCACACCAAAAAAGCGAAACTTTCGGTCTTCTTTCTCTCTCGTTTGCACCAAAGAACCTAAGAACACCACTTGAAGAAGTGTCCAAACTTAGGAGAGTAGGCGTACCGTAGTTTCGTGTAGCATAGCAAGCTTTTAGAGTAGCAGTTTTGGGGTTTGAAAGACTGCAGTTTCAACAAAGCGTTGCGCTGCAGGCACTGTTGTGGGTGTAGGCATACCACAGTCGCTGTAGTAGTTTGTAGGAGCAGTAAAGGAAAGCAGTGTGTAAATTGAGGTGAAAAATGGAGCTCCCGCGTAGGGTGGTTTGTATATGTGGAAGGCGCACAGAGAGAACAAAAACGACAGCAGTCTCAACAACAGCGGGACTCGACTAGAGATTTCTACAGTTGAAGCTTGCTGACTCGCGCACGCATTCTAGACGTTCACGAATTTACAGACTCGTTTCTCGAAAATTTTTTCGAAACAACTCGTGCTAAAGTCACCGTCGACTTGTCTCAGCGACTGCAGCAGCTCAGTTTACACCTTTCTTTCCTCTTTTTGTGCTATTGACTTGTGCGTGTGTTGCATGCTTTCAGCTCCTGCCCTTTTAGAATTCTTCTTCTGTCGCGTTAGTTTTGACTCTCTGTGTGCCTTGCTGATGCTTCGCTGGTGTAGCTGAAATTCGCGTTTTTGCTTGTTTGGTTACCGGTGCTGTTTTGAGTTTTGTTGCTGTTCCAGCTGCAGTCGAGCTGTTTTGCAGGGTTTTTCGCAATTCTTGCGCGACTATGCCAATAACGCAGTGTTGTCGTATTCGTGATTTGACTCTGCCACACACACAACGGCTCTCACGCTCTCGTCTCTAAATGCCGCACTCATCATCAAATCGTTGTATTGCATTCAGTTGACGACTCCTCTTCTTCTGCTGCAACAACTGGGTTGCCAGCCGAAGAAGGTGGTGGTCATTTCTCGTTTCTGCCACGCATCTTTCTTCCCTACTTTGTTGCTCGGTTTGTGGGTTTTCAACGCTTTCTTTAGGGCGAGTTTTGCAGCTCTGTTGTTGGTGTCAAAAAGCGGATTTCTAGGCTCCAAGTTGTGGTGAAATCACTCAAATGCTGCTTTAGTCAGCCTACTGCAATTGGTTTCTTTGCTTGCTGCTGCTGCAAACATTCGCAGTATATTGTGTACCACCAGCAGTTGCGCGCTGTTATTCTTAGTGATGCTGAAACAGACAAAGTCAAGTATGCGAGGCAATTCTTGTATGCCCCTGTTTCCCCCTACACTTGCTGTCTTCGATAGACTGCAGCAGATGAACCTCTCATGAAATCGATATACATACATACATACATATATGTATGTACGTATGTAGATAGTTGTGTATGTGACGTTTGACCCCGTGGAAAACTGGAGTTTTTGCGTCAAAGTTTCTCACACACAAATAGCGGCAGGGGGATTCAACAGAAAGTGGCTTTTTGTGAAGAACCCGAGATGACGACTGCACACCATGTGTGTGTGTAAAGTAGCGAAGACACAGAGCTGATTTTTGCAAAAGAGAGAGAGTGTGAGGGTATATTGTTTCTCGCGCGCGCGCGGGTGTAATAATGATACTTTCTGTGAGACAGGAAAAACTTCTGTTTGCCTTCGCTCTCTGTATGTGTGTGTGTGTATGTGTGTGTATGTATGTGTGTGTGTGATACGTGTGTGTGGGGTTTTTTTCCCCCTTTTTTGCAGCAATGTCTGCAGCCACACGTGTACCGCCTGCTGCTGCATGCAGTGGAGCGCGGATTCATCGACCGCTTCCCCCACATCGAGTCCATGCACCAATACGTGGAGTCACTGGGTCCCCTGCCTCCGCTTTTTCCGGCGACGACTGCGCAAGAAGGCCTCCCCCTGCGCCCGCCCAGCCAGCCCCAAAAACTCGCCCTTTGTTGTTGTTGTTGTCCTGCGTCGTCGACTGCCTCCGCCCTTGTCTCCACCAACAGCGCTACGCCTACTCCTACTACTGCTACTCCTACTACTACGACTACTACTACGCACCGAGAAACTGCAGTGGCTCCCACTCCTTCCACGCAGAGTGCTGCAGCAGCGTCTCCTACTACTACTGCGAGTACTTTTACTGCCCCTTCCACTACTACGCATGCGCAAGCAGCACTGACAGCCACAGCAGCAGCTGCCGGTGCTGCTCAGTTGTTTGCAGCCAAGAGTGTGAAGAAGAGTGGCGCCTCTTGCGCTGCTGAGGAGGAGGAGGAAAAAACTCAGCATCAGCATTCTAGCAACAGTGGAGGAAGAGGAGGAGGAGGAGCAGCAGAGGCGGCTCTTGAGGGCCCTTCTCAGCACAGTGGACTGAACGTAAGCAGTTCGCAGAGTTGTTCGGCTGCAGTGACGATGGCAGCTTTGCGGTCTGGTTTGCCTCAACAGCAACAGCAACAGGCTGGAGGAGTCGTCTGCAGCAGCAGCAGCATGTTGTTGCATCACTACCACTATCGCGACCAACCTCAGCCACCACCACCCCACCACCACCACCACCACCATCACCACCCAGTAGTAGTAGGCGGCGTCGGTGGGGTGGGGTCTGGTGGTGCTTCGACTCACCCACACGCGCAGCAGCTGTTTGCGCCTGTGGGCCTGCCTCTCGATCCTGCACTGGCTATGCAAGTCGCTCTGGAAATCGAAATCCAAGACGTAAAAAATCCCCTCAATCTCCTCCTCCTCCCCAAAAAAACACCCACTCAGGAAAAGGTACTCACACCTCCACACCGCCGCCGACACACTCTCCCTCTAGATGCGAAGACAGACACACACGGTCCTCTCGACTCTGTATGTGTGTGTAGACACGGGGTCTCGACTCTGTATGTATGTAGACACGGTCCTCTCGACTCTGTATGTGTGTAGACACGGTCCTCTCGACTCTGTATGTGTGTAGACACGGTCGTCTCGACTCTGTATGTATGTAGACACGGTCGTCTCGACTCTGTATGTATGTAGACACGGTCGTATCGACTCTGTGTGTGTGTAGACACGGTCGTCTCGACTCTGTATGTGTGTAGACACGGTGGTCTCGACTCTGTATGTGTGTAGACACGGTGGTCTCGACTCTGTATGTGTGTAGACACGGTGGTCTCGACTCTGTATGTATGTAGACACGGTCGTATCGACTCTGTGTGTGTGTAGACACGGTCGTCACCGGCGAGAGACACATGGCGGTCGCGCGCCCCACACCCCCGTGTCACCACTTCACCAGTGCTTTTTCCACACACACACACACACATCATTGGCAGTTTTTTTGCAGTGGACCAATATGGACAAAACACATGCATCCACAGCATATTAAAAAAATTGTTTCGACGTGTGTGTATGCTGTGTGTGGAGAGTGTCATGTGTGTGTTGTACATCGTTGCAGTGCGTTTTGGAGCACAAGTTCTGCTGTTCAGGCTCACTAGAAAGCGGGGGGAGTGGGTAGGAAGAGTGAAATTCAAGAGTGAACGCGATGTGGAAAGCCCAGATGCATTTGATTCTTCTTCTAGTGCGGTTCTGCATTGGCAAAAAATTCGATGACTGCTGGTGTGCACATGTGTGGCTGTGTCTAGCTTTGCAATGACCCCATCTCTCCGTAGTTTTGCTGTCTAGTCTTTTTTCGTTCACTGAAACTGCATGCGACACTCCACAGCGGCTTTCGCAAAGAAAATGAATGCTTACATATGTGCACAAGTCGTACACAAAAAACATATGAGCCCCACCGCAATAGTCGTACTAGTGTGAGTAGTCGTCATCTTCCTACCCATCTCTCTCTCTGTGCGCAGTCGTTTGAAGCGACTCACACATACACACATATAAGTCTATGTAAGTCAGGGTCCATACAAGTTTGACGTAGATACATACACATATGTAAGTGAGCCACACACACATGATACACTTGCACGAATAAGAAAGGGGAGGAGGTGGTTTGTTGTGGTGGCACATACGGCGCTGCGAGAGACGAACAAGAAATCGCAGGGCCTTGGAGTTTTGTGATTCTAGCTGGCGACAATTGTTGGAGAACTGAACTGAGATCGCATGCGTTGTGCTCAGGTGTACCCAGGAGACATTTTGGTGTTCAGTGCGGAAGCGCCTGAGTCGCTGCAACGCCTTTTCGCAGAAAGCAAGTGTTGGGAAAAAGTGTCGCGTGCGGAGTGGAGCAACCGCTTCACCGAAGAATGCATCATCAAGCCCCCAGCAACTGAGGGGCACGCCTTGCTGGCATTTCTGACTCAACAACAAGCTTCCACTACGCCTGCACATCGTCGCAATAGTTTCTGCACTGCAGTGCCGCTGCTTTCGCCTGCAACAGCCAAAGCCATTGCTGGCTCTCCTGCGTTTCTCCACTTCGCTTCAAGTGCCCTAGCAAGAAAACAGAACAGCCACGACCACGCAGTTGTCGAAGGAGGAGAAGGAGAGGGCATGCAAGGGTGGCCGACTGCTGCTGCTGCTTCTTTTCCACAAGGAATGCAGGGGACTTTCGCACCTTCAGCGACCGTAGTAGGCGTTGCAGGCCTGCAGGCTTCTGCTACCCCTGCTGGGGGCCCCAACGAGGCGGGCAGTGTGAGCAGCAAGCCTACTAGCAGCAGCCTTTTTGGCAGTGGTTCTTCTGCTGGTGGTGGTGGTGGTGAAGGCAGCAGTTGTTGCAGCGAAGTTTCCACTGCAGCGGACTCAGCAGGCGCTTCAGGCATGCTTTTTGGAGGTGGTCTTTTTTCAGTGGGGGAGAAGAAGGGCCTTGAAGAGCGCATGGAGGAGAGCTACGACTGCTCCACCAGCAGTAGTGGAGTTGTTGCTGCAGACGCTGAACAACAGCACACAGCAGTAGTGAAAAAGACGCTTTCGACCACTGGAGCAAGTAGCACCAGTAATAGTAGCACCAATACAGCCACTCCCACGAATAGTAATACTTCTACTGCTGCTGGAGCTGTTCCGAGTTCCTCTTCTTGTTCTTTCGCTGCAGGAGCAGCAGCCACTCCCACTGCAAGCAGTCGAATAACAACACCAACAACAGCAGCAGCCGAGAGGAACGGGGCAAATAGTAATAGTAGTAGTAGTAGTGTGTGGGACTTACTGCCTTTTCTGCCTTCGTCTAGAGGCGGCTGCATTCCCGCGCTTCCTCCAGAAATGCCCGTCGTGCCCAGCATCGACTTCTTCCACTACACTCTCAATCGTCTCAATCGTCTCGTCTTTCAGTTCCGACTGTACGATCCACTCGAGGTAGGGCTTTTTGTGCTCTTTTTCTTCTTTTTTCACCTCCTCCAACACACCCCACTATCTCCAAAATGACTAGTTGCAGTCGCTCACGCAGGAGCATCTCTGACGAACTGGTGAAAAACTCTGCGCCACCCTTCCCCTTCTTACGTGCGCATGCGTCTCTCTGTGTGTGTCCCCCAGTGAGGTTGCTGCTGCAAGCCTTCACCCCACGGGTTCTTTCGTTCGTCCACCTGCTCCTTCCCCAGACTGGAACGGACTCTCTTCTTTTTCACATGCAAATGTCGACATATATATTTGTATGTGTGTGTTTGTATGTGTATATGTATGTATTCGCATGTGTATATGTATGTCTTTGTAAGTGTATATGTGTGTATTCGCATGTGTATATGTATGTCTTTGTGTGTGTTTCTTTGTGTTTGCGTGGTGGATTTCTGGTTGGTTTTAGGTGCTGAACAAGCCAACGAACTGCTGTGGAATGTTGCTCGAAGACTACGCGCCGAAAGCAGCGGCGCCCAGTTCGTTTTCTGGCGTGTCTGCTGCTGCCTTCTTCGGGGGGGGGGCCGGCTCTTCTTCTTCTTCTTTTTCTTCCTTTTTGTCAGCTGAAAAGAACTCGTCGCCCCAGCTTCTTCTGCATGCGGCGAACTCGACGGCGTCCAGTGCAGGCGCTGGAGGAGGCAGCAGCGGCGCCTCAGAACTTGCCTCCACTACCACTACCACTACCACTACCACTACTACAACTAGTGCAGCAGCCACCAAAGAGACGTGCTGCACTAGTAATAGTAGTAGTAGTAGTAGTACTGGTGGAGGAAGCGCCACCACCACTCCTTCAACAACGTGTGCAGGGGAAGTGCCTGTGTCCCCACAGCCTTTCTCCAGCAGCAACCACCACAGCGCCAGCAGTCTCTCTCTTTTTACCAGCACTACTACAACAGACCCAACAGCTGCAGTTGGTGGAGTGCTGCAGCAACAACAAAGGGCCGCTTTGCTCAGTGGTGAAGGCGCTGCGCTGGGCAACAACGACGACCACAGCAACAGCCACGCAGCAGACAGGGACAAACTCGTTGCTTCTTCTTCGCAGGTGGCTGTGGGGGGTGCTTTGAGTGGATCTTCTGCTTATTCTTCTTATGCAACAGGTGGTGGTGGAGGGGTAGTGGTGGACGCAGCGAAAGTGGAGGAAGAAGACGACTTTTGGCTGCATGTGCCGAGAGGCCGTCCAGTTTGTGCCAAAGTCCTCGAAGTCGACGTCCGAGCTGCTTGCAAACAGGTCAGTCAGTCAGTCTTTGTGAGTGAGTGTTGACGCCCCTTCTCGGTTTACGTGGTTCACTTTGCTGTGAAAAACAAAAGAAAGAGACTGTGTTGTCTCGCGTGTGATGGTTGCACACACAGAATACACCTCTACAATACTCAGAGGTGTGTGGTGTTTGCTGTCTTCTTTTTGTGGGCAGGTGCTGAGTTGCGTGGCTTGGTACATGGGCGTGGACGTGTCGCGTCTGCTGCTGTTTCCGGAGCCGCCGCTGCTAGCCGACGCCTCCTTCGAGCCAGTGAGTGTAGACGCCCTGACTGCCTACTACTGCCCGTCGTCGACGCCGCAGTCGGCTGCAGGGGGGGGCTGCGCCGACTCCGGCGTCTTCGTGGACCAGTACTTGCGCAGCAGCAGTGGGGGACTGGAGACAGTCGGCGGCGCCCACGCAGCAGCAGCAGTGAGTGGAGCTCGACGCATGCTGGTGAGTGAAGTGCATGCGCGTCTGGAGAAGAAGGCGACGTCTACTTTGCTGCTGCGTCATTTGGGAGACCGTCGAAGCCACGCCTTGGGCGGAATGGGCGGCAGCAGCAGTCGCCCCAAAACGCCTTTGTCTCTCGCTGGGGGCCTGAGCAGTGGTGGAAGCAGTGGTGGGCTGCTTCTAGGTGGAGGCGGTGGACAGCACTCAGCGCCTCAACAAGCACCACCACCACAAGCAGCAGCAGCACCTCACTCGCCACTCCAGCAGCAGACAGGTGGTAGTGGTGGTGGTGGCGCCACGATGCTGGTTGGCAGTGGAAAAGGCAGCAGCAGCAGCATCAGCAGCAGCAGCAGTAGTATTAGCAGTAGTAGTAGTAACGTTGACGGACGCGCAGCAGCTCGCATTTTCCACCTGGCGCTGATGCCTCGGCACTACGCTCTGTGCTCGCGAGTGATCGACCCTGAGTGCCTGCCTGCGAGTGGCAGTCAGCAGTCGCTGCAACAGAAGCTGCAGGAGCTGCTGCTCACCCCTGCTGCTGTCTCCTCTTCCTCCTCTTCTTTTTCCTCTCAAGGGGGGGGTGCTGCCGGTGCTGCCGCGGACTGGGCAAGTGCTCTGCCTCCACAGGGGAGTCGGAAAGTGAGTAGTGGGGGTAGTGGTGGTGGAAACTCCTCCTCTTCTTCGCCTGGTGGGGTGGCTGCTGCGCAGCCTCTGGTGTTTCAGTACGTGGTGTTGGTGTTCAACAGACGCGTGGAGAGCATGGGCTGCGTCGAAGGACTGGTGCGCGCTGCGTGTCCCTTTTCTGGAAGACCCCACACAGTCAAAGACCTCATTTTGGACGTGCTGGCTCGCATGCCTGCGCACTTGAAGCTGCAGCTTTGGCAAGAGCGTCAGCACCTCCACCTCCTCAAGCAGAGAGAGAAGAAGGAGAAGGAGCTCGCGGAGGCTGCGGGGGGCTCCCCTCTTCTCCCAGGAGCCCTCGAGGCCTCTTCTTCTGCCATGTTCGTCGAGAGCTGTTCCGAGGATCTCTCTGCTGCGTTTCTGCCCGGCAACTCGGCTGCTGCTCAGCAGCGACAGACCCCCCTTGCGTGCTCCGGCTCTGCAGCAGGGGGGGGAGGCGAAGACAAAAGGGTGGTGGGCGCTTCCGACGCGGTCTTCGCTGCTTCTCTGCGACTCGCCATCGGCAATGCAACTGCTGTACAGACACTCGACAAGAACCAGCAGCTGCAGAGTCTGCCTTTGTACGCCTCCTCGGCTGGCGGGTGCTTGCTCTCTGCTGGGGCAGTCGGCTCTGCTGGAGCTTCTGCAGCAGCAGGGCAGTCTGTGGGGGCTGTGCTTCCGCCTGGAGCGCGCAGACACGAATTTGCGCCCCCCACTGCTCCACTGAATATCTTCGCGGTTCCCTTGCGACTGGAGTTGGACTGGACTCCTTCGGAGAAAGAAGGGCTCGCTGAAGGCACTTTGAAGGTACTTTTTCACTGGAAGAAGTGCAAAAAGAGACTACTAGGAGGGATCAAAGTCTGCTTTTGCACATACCGATTTCGAGTGATAAGTTCTTCTCTACAGTGTTACAGACGCACGCATGTACATACATTTTCGCTGTGGAGAGGTGTGTGTGGACTGCTCTCACACGTCAGACACATGCTCTCACGTATCTGTTGTTGTTCTTGTGTCGATGGGGTGTGTGTGTGAGAGGATCTCGCAGTTGTCTCGCATTCACTCACTCATAGGTATATTGATTCTTTCTTCTTCGCATGTTGGTGAGATTGAGGACGCGAAGTGGTCTAGATAGCGAGGGTGGTGAAAGCGGTTCTCATGAAATGAGCTGTTACTCGAATTTTCCTCGTTAAATAATGCTGATGGACACCGGTAAAGATGCATCGGCACGCATACATATAAAAGTATATGTATGTGTAATCCAGTAGTAGTAGTAGTGAGCAAGGTCCGCTAAATATAGTGACTGACTGCTCAGGGATGTCGTTTACGGACACAACACAACTGGAGCTCTTTCCTTATGGAAGGAATAATATAGTAACTCAGACAAACGTGGCTCATCCTTCGTTCGCTATACCGATGGCTGCAGGCTGACATTCGTAGAAATAATAAACTTCTATAAAGATTTTTCTGCTGAATGTGTGTATGCATATATATATATATATATATATGTATACTTGTGTATGTACTTGCAGATGCTTATACAATAGTAAACTTCACGTGTATACATTTGTACTCACACACTATATATATATAGGGATTTGATTTTATCTGTCCATATATAATCTTGAGACGTAGTGTCAAGGAAGTTTAGGAAAAATCTGAGTAAGATGATGTAGTGGTAGATATTTTTATTGTAATTACACGACAATGCAAACGGTTCGACGGTAAAAACAGAGACCAGTACAATTTCATGAAATATACGGCGAAGTAAAAAAAGGGGATCAGGCTTCAAAAAATATATTCAGAGATCTATTGCGTCTGGAAGAGCACGCTTGAGGTCAATTCCATTGGAAAGCAATCGAAGGCATTTGTCGCAGAGAACGATGTAGTCGGTGATATCCAGAAATAATTTCTGATGACTTAAGGATAATTTGCATGGATGTCTATAGATGTATGTATTGATATGAGACTTTGTATACTTTTTTTTAGCTTAACTAAAAGGATAAAAAGAACTTGATTGCCTGCATGTATCAACGGTATGCAGTTGCAGTGCGTATCTCATCTGTCGCCTGCATACAGATCTTACAAATCGCTCATCAAACGCCTACGGAAAGGGAATATTTTGGCTATCCTTTTGAAATGGTCGTTGACGTAAGCTGAACACAACGCAGCCACCACATAAATCTCGACTTATTTGCGTGCTTGAGATGTGTTCTGAGTTGTTCTTGAGTGATAATGTAAAGATAATCATCATAGGAGACAGGAAAGCGTAAGGGTTTTAACTCTTTCGTGTGATTATTTCGTTATTTCCACTTGCATGTTGAAATGACATCAATTCGCTGTCTTGTGTACTACTCTCAGATGCAGCGTTTGTGTAGAGTTTTCTCTTAAATACCATTCAAAGTGCAGAGTTGCTGTTTTATGCTATACAACCTTACCACCAAGTATGGGAAAGGGCAGATTTCAATCATGCGAGACTTGACTATTTTGCAAGGTTACTTGAATATATGCGCATGAATAAATATCTTGAGCAATACCTTCGTTGCTTTCCTTATAAACAACGGATTTTGCCAGACATTACGCGTTTCCTTTTTATTTGCAGCTGAATGACACTCTTACTGATATCAAGCGGAAGGTGAAAGAGAAGTTACAGTTACCCAAATCTCTGTGGAGTAACATTACTTTTTTTCAATATACAGACTGCAGTAGGTAAGCGAGAAGAAAATGCATATATATATATATATATATATATATATATATAAACTGCGCTAAATGTTCCTTTGATCACTGTTCTGCCAGTGAAACGCTAGTATCGTACGTGTTGAGAAAGACGCCATGGAGTTGTTTTTTCGGAAGCATGCACTTTGGTATTCTCTGGGTGAATATGGGCAATTTGTATGCAGCTAAACTGATATATACAGACTTCGTGTATATATATATATATATATATATATATATATATATATATATGTACGTTTCTAGGCGTGATTTTTCATGTGTAAAGAGGTAGGCGACATGCACAGACATAAGGATGCTTGTGCAAAGGTGTCAGGCATGACGTAGACTCCAAGCAAATTGGAAAAGTCTTTGCTTCTGTGCAATTACAGTAAGGATTGTATGAAACTCTTGAGCGCGTTTGATAATCCTGGTTCCAAACTGAACAGAGAAAAGTGTGAAAGGGCTATATACTCAGCGTAAAGACTGCATATTTGGAACCATAGATTTCTAGCAATAGTGCTGACTGTTCTCAAATTACGGCATTTGGTTGCAGGGCTTGGAAGGGCGCAAACGACAAACTTGATTGGCAGAAGTACGAGAAAATCACCCTCATTGGTAAGGAATGTTCAAATATAGTACAGCTCATACTGTACAGTTGTTAATTTCATTTCCTTTTCTCTGTCTACCTTATTTAACTTTAGTAATTTTTCGGTGCGTGTTGCTCATTGTACGTGTACGCGTTTATCTTATAATATGTATTCACACACATATCATTGTACACTCCACTGTATCCTCTTGATATATATTGAAAGAGCAAGTTCACTTCATTCTACTTTTGCAGTGGACTGCGATGTCCGTGTAGCACGGCTTGCAGGCATCCACCATACCGAACAAAGCTTAGATTTTGCATATGGCATAAGACGCACACGTTAAATAGATATCTTCAAAGAAATCTAGATTGAATTCAGGTCGCAGTAAAAGATAGTACTTTTCGACCTTTCCTATTTCCACTTTCCATCTATCCTAAATAAAATTCTACCAGAAACGATTAGTTCAACCGAAGGTTAAGACTTTTTGCAGAGACTTTACATATAAATGTGAATTAATTTGTACACACGTGTATACACATAGTCATACAACAACAGTACTGCAGGTGGCCCGCCGATAGCGGGTTACACATTGACGGACAACTACCAAGACAGGAATTGTGATGTAACTTTTTCATATCACGAGGTGAATCTTTCCATAATTGTCGAAGTTTCTACTTTCTGTCTACAAGTTGTTGTGTGAAATGGCAAACCCTATGACAGCGCAGCACCGCTCTTTTGCATTTGTGCAAAGGTTCTACGCACAACGCAGCAGTGACGCTTAGTTTTTTTTGGAAATGCGGGACCAGCATAAATTGACCTTTCTGCATTTGTAGGTGTTTCAGTGTCCTTCTCAAACTCGTATTATGCTACCGAAAAAACATCACGATTATTCCATGAGAGTATAACAGGTGTGGCACGTCTTTTGTTCTCTTCTTTTTTGTCTTATGATCTGCAGCGGAGCACCCAGCACCATATTCCAAAATGCGCTCTCAAACGGCCATGCGGATTGCCTAGTTTATAAATTGTCGTTTTCCGTGAGAAAATGTGCAAGTTGAAGTCGAAGAGACGATAGCAAAAAAACGTCAGCGCACAGCAAAATTTGTGGCGTGTTAAAATTGAGTGCGTCCGTTTGAGAGTTGAAGGTTGCTTCATAATGAAAAGACGTAATAAACTTTTTTCAAGTAATGCATCATATGTCTCTCGGCAACTTCTTGCTGGACAGAAGCGTCAGTCTCCGAAACACGGGGGACATTTTGCGACGGGGTCGGACAGTGCGTGTCTAGTTTTTCTGACACCTAATAATGGATGACGATTGCGCTGCTTGATGGTCAAGTATACGTTTTTGCGATGTGTATAAGGTTTATGGGAGCTCCTGCTCAAACGAAAAAACTGTATTGAGACCTGTTGATGCAATTACACCTTCATTTTCGATTATCCCCTCTCTATATCTACGTCAGCTTATGATGTATTGTACTCTATGCTGGAACGCGATATCATATGCTGTTTGCTGCGGCACAGGAACGCAATTGCAGCACCACTGTGCTTACGCGCGAAAAGCGGTGCAAGTTCTCATTTTTCTCGACAATGTTGCACCACCTAGATAGACATTTATTGATGTATTTGATAACTCTTATAGACCGCTTAAGCAACCGGTACGTTGCGTGCTCTAATGAGGAACGTTGTACTTACCTGCACGCATATACATATATATGTACGTATGTATGTATATATATATGCATATATAAATATATATGTATATGTATATACTTATCTTAAGAGGACATGTTTTGGGCTAATACTGCGTATCTACATATCATGTGAATGCGGAACTTAAAAGTTCTGTATATTATCAAGTCAGATAAATTAAGACAGACACTGTTGCATACATATATATATATATATATATATATACGTTTATGTATAGAGATTGAATTTGTACGTAAGTATTGGACACAAGGTATGCCTATGAAGAATTTTTATTCAGCACGACCGAAAACGCTCAAGATGCGAGAACTGTTGGCGAAATGAAAGATCGCACATTTCACAGCATTTAATATGTTTGCTGTGGCGTACAAACGCGATGCAATGTTCTTATCTATTCGACTGCGGCAGCACCTCCAAAATATACTTACTTGTGCTGCAGCTTGCTAGGTCAATGCAGCCGCGCAAGTGGACTTAGAAAAAGTTAAAAAAGTATACATTTCTTCCCGTTGTACCAGCAGCAAGAGTATATTGAGGATAATGCGGGAACCCTGGAGATTCTTTTGATTCATGCTTTTACGTTTACATGCGAAGCTTTTCCATAATAAATGCGTCTATACTCAGGCACAATGCATATGAGGGTAATGTGTTTGATACTCATACGGGGAAAAGAAACACGTATACATTACACAGTGCGCACGTACATGTATGTATATGTTTATACATTGTATAGGTGTATAAAGTCATAGACCACGAAAATAAAGGCACCTGGTGTGCAAACATGCACACACGTCAGTTAAGAATTGATACGGCAAGACAATCACGTCTTCATGGAGCATTTCGGCAAAATACATCCAGGGATTTAAACAGAATCAATTACGCAACTTTAGAGCGTTACTGTTGCACATGTACGAAATGAAAGCATTGAAAGAATCAGTTGATAACCCCCTACCACCTCCACTTTTAGCGACTTGAAATCTGGTCGTTGGCGAAGGCGGATAACAGAATTTCTTTCCGTGGTCTTCGGGTCTCGACAAGCGCTCCAACATGCTGTTTAGGTCTCTCACAAGCATGTAATTTTTTTCACAGGAGCATTACCCAGAATTTGCCGTAACATCATGTACCATTTCTTCCATTCATCAATGCACCCTGTAACGATCTACTGCACATGTGCATGTAAAAATAAATAGTGTAGCCAGCCGCAAAGAAATGCGCGTTATTCTATTATGCCGTGTATTTACCAGGACACTGCACTCTGCACCGCTTATTTTCGCAGGTTTTTTCTGCACCAGACAAGGTGGCCGCTTATTTCACCCTTCCCATTCAACATTTCCCTGGTCCAAGGTTGCACAAAAGCAGGAAGCACTCTCTAGTCATTGACAAAAGCAGCAGATAATCCTAGAAAAAGTGTTAAGGAAAACGAAAATGCATGTGTCAAAGTGTGGGCTTGTGCATGTTGTGTATGTGACGTAATAGGGACTTCTACAAAAACGGTGCAATCTGATGGATGAGAAACTTCAGAATTTGCAGGTGTTGATTTTTTTCTGCATAAATAGCAAAATGCTGCTTCGACGGAAGGTAAAGCCGCTAACTTCATTTTGTATAGCGGCAACAGTCCGGGACTGTTCTGCTGGTCTGGTTTAGATGGTACGCCAAATTGCCTTGTTAGCAACGAGTTCCAGGCAACCGTTTCATTGGGTAGAGACACAGAAATAGATGCCCCAGGCGCCAGATCTTCAAGTTTGTGCGGGTTACCAATCTGGCAGGAAAAATTTCGTACTGGAAAAGCGGATCCAGATTCGGGAGGAAGAAGCATGTACTCATTATTTGCGCATCCGAAGAAGATACTGTAATTTGTAGAAGGAGCGATAGAAATCCACGCACCCGAGCAAACTGTCAAATTCTGGAGACTCTCCTCGTCTTCATCATCAGTGGAAACCTTCTGCAGCGTCGCTTCTTTTTTCCGCTCAGCCACTGTTAATTCTGCGGGAGAATTCTGTTCATTATTTGCGAAAGTTGTAGTCCACGTCTTGCCCTTTTGCGAATTATTCGAATCCCGTGCATTCGCACCAGGTAACGTGACCAACACGGTACAGGATAAAGAAGGTCGTCTGGAACCAGAGTGTGACTCTTGTTCCTCAGAGGATTTTTCTGGCAAGCTTCGTCTACAACGGAAGGACATGGTTTTTGTGACTGGTGCGAGGGATGAGACTGTGAGGCGGTAGCCCATGTCTGGTGTGCCAATAAAATACACTTCTGGAAAATTATTTACTAATTTTACTGGCGACGAGGCAGAGACGCTCTCATAAACTTCGCCTGAGTGAATCGGTGGGTCAAGCACATTTGCTTCTGGTGGGCACATAAATTCTTGCGAATCGCCCACGGCAGAGAGTGTCAAGTTGAGAGTTTTGCCAGGCTCACAAGTAGGTATGTCAAGCCATGTGTGTCGTGGCTTAACTTCTTTTTCCGCAAACTCTTTGTCTTCATCTTCTTCATCCTCTTCCAAGAAGGTCTCAGCGAATACTGTGAACGTGGTTGACGCCACAAAAAAACCCGCCACACTGACCAGCACTACTAGGGAATGCCATGATAACCTCATAGTTTACTGACGAGGAAGGAACCAATTTTTTTTTGTATGAGAGACACTCTTTGCAGTAAACACTTCGCTTTGAACCAATTTCGAAGTGCAAAAACGAAGAGACAATCATGCGCTAAGGAGAAGAGCCTTCCGTTGATGTGAATGCAGATGCATTTTACAGATTTTTCTAATTCTTTGCCAAAGCATTGTGCATAGATGTACTCAATCTCAGAAGAACGGTAAATCATGCGCTATTCCGAACCACACTTTCAAGGTATAAACATACTTCGCAAGTCATTTTCAAAAATTCGTAAAGCAGCAATTACGCAATGTAGCGGCAACTTATGCTGATAGTGATAAGTGTAACCGTCATATACCAGGAGACTCCGGCATAATGAAAAATACAAAGTATTTTTCCCTGCTCAATTAGCAACACACAATACAGTAGAGGGGAATCTCTATACGTTGAAGCTTCTAATGATTTTTGAACGCTGCAAGTAACATGTAGGCTAGAAATTTTCTGTGGAACTACCTAATAGTAGAGCATCACGGGTTTTCCAGTATTCCTGACTTTTTCCCAAAACGTTTACCACACATGTCGGTCAGCAAATGCGTAGGAGCCCTTTTCTATTGCTTTTCTTACAAATCATATGTTTACTTGTGGAAAGTGTGTCTAACTTCCGGTTATTCTTTGGTGCAGATGCTGTTTCCCAACCAACAGAACTCCGCACGACACTACGCAGCATACATGTCAATTCACTCGGTCGATCAAATAGCAGCACAAGGGAAAATTGTTTTGTATGCTCAAATGCGATTTTGTCGGCTGCCGTCGTGTCTGTTGGTATATGCTGACAATATTGGAATTTTGAACGGAGACCAACACTTCATCACTCGCCGACAAAAAGAATAACGTGCCTGTCAGTCCACCGGAAAGACAGATCTTTCTCTTGATACAACGTCAAGGTCATGTTTCCTACAATAAGCACGAAGATGCAAGTCACAAATGAGTGTCTCTTACTTAGATAGTCCCAGTTAAAGTTTTAGACATTGCATTTGTGTAGGCATTGTATATAATACGTTATGCTATTCGTAATTGAAAAGCAAGACAGAATCAGGGTAGTTGATCTGATTTGCTGCTGCCATAGCTGATGCCGCATCCGCATTCAGCACCCGTTCCAAGGAGGGGAGAAAGCCGAAGAGCTATGTCGGTTTTACTAGCAGGTGACCGTCACTCACGTTT
Source organism: Podarcis erhardii (assembly GCF_964252035.2). Lineage (NCBI taxonomy): Eukaryota > Metazoa > Chordata > Lepidosauria > Squamata > Lacertidae > Podarcis > Podarcis erhardii. The sequence goes on along the minus strand of NW_028292823.1, from coordinate 10,845 downwards.
CTTGCTTTGAGGCCTAAGCGGTACGCTTCGTTGAAAGCTCCGCCGGATGTGCATCCTGACGGGGAAAGAAAGCACGCTTCCCCTGAATTTTCCTAAAGAGCTGTTGACATGCATTTTGGTTCCGGTTCGTTGCACTGTCTAAACCTTCAAAAAACGAAAAGAATGCGAAATCTGCTCAGATCATAATGTTTCACTTGAAATAGTCAAGTAGACACGGAAGCTAACGCGGTTCAGGCGAACCAAACAAGCAACCACGGACCGAATAAAACTTTGTTCAACATGACAATTTGGAAGCCAATTCGATGGCTTCTTAATGCGTTAGGAAATTTGGAAGCTTTAAGTCTGTCAGAACATCGAAAAACTTGCAACTCAAATAGTGGTGAAGCATATATAGGTGAGAGCAGCGGAGGCGCACTGCCGTGATGTAGAGATTGCGAGCGTCATAGCGCATCATCAGCGTACGGGCATGTTAAAATCATTGGTGTGTTCTCGATTACGCGTTATAAACGTAAGCCTTCTTTCAATGTGTGCTTTCTTGTTCCGCTGTGCAGTGCTCTCAATTGAAAGGACAAGTATCATAGGATTTTATCATATATCTAGGATGCGAAGTTTGTCTTTACATGTAGGATAACATATCATTGCAAACTACCATGCCTTAATAGCATATCAACAAGCGCACAAGCAAGTTGTTTAAGAAGCATGCTTTGCAAGAAAGTAACTCTTGAAAATGTTTGCAAAAAATTCTCTTTGGGTTGATTTCCTGCTTTTGGAGAAGGGACACTGACTGCTGTTCGGGCCCCGCCTGTACGCTCGTAAGTTATTCAGCAGGAGACGAAACTTCCGAACCCAATCATAGTATCGAGCGCTACCCTATCAGATAGTCTTGGTAATTGACAAGGCAGCCGGTAGATGAAACATGTGAATCCATATCAGCGGCAAGCTTGCGAAACGTGTAGGAGGTAATGTGTTGTATGTATCGTCGAAACGGAGGCGTAAGGGTGCTATCAAATTGAGCGATATAACTAGAAAATGGACAGCTTATTTGGTGCCCGAGCCATGTAGTACTCTTCTCTAAAATCATTATCATCATTTTCGAATATATTGCGGGCGGAAAACATACTGTCTCTACGGGTTAAGTTGGCTCCTTGTACCTTGCTAAAAGTCTCAGAAGCTCTTGGACTTGTACTCGATGTCGGACTTCGGGCCCTAAATTAAACTCCCGAGCTGCGTTATTCACATTGAACAGAACGCTTTGGGGTTGCTCACTGATACTCTTACCGGGAAGAATGCTTTCACTGTATACTCTGCCGGATGTGATAGTCAATTCCATTTCTCAGTCAAAACAGGCTCCTATTAAAGATGCGCACTGTATGAATGTTGAGGCTAAACATAGAAAATCTTTCCATATAAACTGGAACGAGCAGTTACCGGACTCCTGCATGGTTATCTGGACTATCTTTATCGAGTCTCACTGTTCGTTTTTCGGTAATAGCACCTCAATAGCCATTGTATATGAATGTTTTACTCTTGAAAGCGATGGACAATGTATGGCGACACAAAAGCTCAATGTTCGAATGAACAGTGTGCATACGGTCAATCAGAGATTGAAGCCCCTGTTGTTGGCAGGAGTATTGCGGAAGAAGGAATGATAGCATTTCTGCTTTTACATATGTTGTCGTGAACCGAGGAGATTCACAGCATAGCGATATCTCTGAACCTTTGATATGAGACATACTAAAAGCCGATTATTGCAGTACTCGTGGGTTACCAAGCGACGAGGGTTCATAAATCAAGTATATATGTATGTATATCTCTTCAATTACATAGGAATGTAGAATACAGTCTCAGGGTTTGGCCCCGCGAGGCAACACGTGCATTATAATTCAAACAATAAAATCAAGCACATCTACAACCAAGTTTGTCTCCATTTATATTACATCTCTTTTTCTTTTTTCCACGAATATATGCATATACGTACATATAAATATATATACATATGTAAAAATATATTTATACCTGAGTTAATTATGTATAAATTTCTTTTTGTAAAATTCATTAAAGCGGTGCATGTGCCCGGCCAATCATCTTGTGAACGTACATTTGCGAACTGTGCACTCTTCATGAACAGATAATTAATCGTATTTGACCGCCTACGTTAGATTCCATTTTCATCCACATGTAAAGTGATACTGAAACCTATTGATAGGCTGCTGAAAAGACAAAACACCATGGCAAACTCCCACGTAAAGCTCAACTTCCCTCAAAGAACTGCCGACTTTACCAGCTCATCCGAGAGAGAAATACTCGTCGCAGCCCATACGGAAAAATATGTCTAAACTTTGGTAAGCGTTTGAGGAGTTAGGAATGAACCGAACAAGTGATCCTAGGGAGCGTTTCCGAGCTCAGGAAAAACAGCGCGTCTGTTCTAATTTGATATTATGATTTCAAACATTACACCGTCGTGCGGTTTCAGAAGTTAGTTTTTGAAACTCCTGTTGAAAGAAAGGTCTATCATGTGTTGGGATGGAGCATTTGAAACAGACACAAACCGGCTGCTATGGGGGCGTGTGATTTGCATTTTGTACTTTTTCCATCTATTCCTCCTCTCGCGTATAACGCATTCAAACTGCTATTCATAAAACATCCTGGCTGACTCCTGAAGAAAAGATAAGCACATTTTTCTGCTAGATCAATATCATTATCTTTGTGAACACATTTGTATATGTGTAGATGCGTGGTTGAAGAGTGTAAAAACACGTCAGCTCTCCTCGATCAAATAGTTACCACTTGTTTTAAACAATCCTTGTAAAACTCACACAAAGAATTACGTTTTTGAAAATTCACTGTGAAATCTACATATTTCAGAACGCTGCTCTCTAAGTGTGGCAAATGCAGGGAGACACGATAGCAGGGGAAGACCTCTAGAGTCGCTCGTAACTGCACCTTGTCCAAAGTATAGTTAAGGGCTGATGACGTGGCAGTAGACTGTCTGGTACAAATGCAAGGAAACACGATAGCAGGGGAAGACCTCTAAAGTCGCTCGTAACTGCACCTTGTCCAAAGTATATTTTAGGGCTGATGACGTGGCAGTAGACTGTCTCTGGCCAGATACGGAGAAGCCGGAGTACGTGCACTGAGGTGTGTATACAAAAAATCAAGCCACCACCGAGTTTTAATTAGCGTTTGGGAATTCGAATATTGGAAAAGGCATCTATCAGTTTGGACCGCAAGCCATGCTATTAATTCGTTGCGTGTGACAGCGCCATTCGCACTATATGTGGGTTATACAAATTTTCTAGAAGCTTGCACGGTTTATAAACTGTTGGCACACTAATCAGACACATGTGCACATTCATGAAATGATTGTATGAAAAGACGCGTTTGCACACTTGGTCTTGCAAGCAGCCCTTGCACCAACTATAGATATGGTTAAGTACACAGATAAAAAATTGCCGGAGAAAAGGGCAAAATTTTTTATACCGTGTGTCAAGCAAAATTAACGTTGCTGATGTAATTGAAATACATTTTCTTTACAGTACCAAGGACTCGAACGAGATTGAATACGATTACAGAAAACCACCCGACTGTGTCCAAAACTAGGGTCTTCGTAACATAAGAGATTTTAGTGTGGAATTAAAGAAAAGAAGCCCGAAACAAGACTCTCTCAGCAACTCTTCAAGCAGTAGGCATCCTAGTTTTCAAGGAGAATCACGTCCAACTTATTGTGGTAGATAAAATATCTTTTACGCTGGAGACGGGAAGCCGTGGACTATCAGCCTAGAAGGTACACCTGTTTCCAAAGGATCTCAAAATCGCCCTCAGACTTTCTTTCGAAAATCAGCTTTCGCATCTTGTTTTGCGCTTTATACAAAGACTACACACACAAAAACGTGCTCTTCAAAGGCCAAGTCACAACACAGACACGAAGTCAGCGTTTTTGTTAAACAGATATAATCGATCCATTTGAAAAAGTGCGCTTTAAGCAACATTTCTTTTACTACTGCAGTAGTTGCACATACACGTTCACATGGTTCACACACAGTCGATGTACCTTTAAAAGAACCACTCCCGTCTAAAAATCACAGAGCCTTCCTTCCAGCCTTCACTGCCTTTATGCAGCGGCAAATCAGCCTGTGCTAGCCAGTGACCACCCGCTGTACTAGGATCTCTCCATTGTACACTCAACTGCTGAGAGGGATCGAGTACGACACACAACGTGCCCCCACCCGGCAGCCGCTGTTTGTACTCATATCTCAATCGTCTGAAAAACAGTGAAAACAAAAACAAAGTAATCTGATGCACTCTATAGATCTACTGTACAATACTTGCATATATATATATATATATATATATATATATATATATATATTATGAGCAGCAGCAAGCTTCATAACTTACAAGAATTCTCATGACAGGAAACGCAACCAATATATACATATAAATAATCAAACATAAAGATGTATGATATCTATACAAACGCATGTATGCAATGCACCACTAATACAAAAGGGTTCAAACTATTGCAGCATTGCGATTATCCACGAAAGGAATGAAGCAGAACAACTCTTTCAACCGAAAACAGAGGATTTACTGGCATACAAACAGTTGTCGTGTCGTACGTGTGCATATGTCCAACTTAAAGTTGAAGAAGTTTGCTTGGTTGGATCCTGATGAATCACACACTTGTGCAAATCACATCAGGGCTGTCTGTAACCGGAAACGTTCTCCACGAGCAACCACATTTCATCCTGAAATTCAGGTTTTTTCGCTTATAGCAAAAGAAATAGATGTATATGTGACAGTAAAGTGTAAGAATAAGCGGCACTTACTACCGACCACATGAGCGAACGGTGGAAAGAGCGTGTAGCAACGCGCGATAGCGCAGAAAACATACGATAGATTGAGGAAAGGAGAATATATGAATATGCTAGGTGCAGAACTCTCATTCTATCGAAGACTTAAGTAGCAGTTGTAAGCCTACACCCGGTAGAATTTGTATTCATATTTAGGCCGTCTTTATGCATAATACCTTTCCCCGCATACAGCTGTTGCAAATGGCTACATCCAGATTTGAATTTTGAGGGGTCTACAAGCATGAAAGCAGCTCTTTCCTTTCTTTTGCTAAAGCGTACTGTAATTTTCTTTCGATATGTATATATATATATATATATATATAGATGTATATAGATACACTCAAAAGTGCAATTATAGGTTCAGGCATACACTTTCTAATACAGAAAACCAAGCACTATATATGAATCGAGAAATGTATATATACATGTATACACCTACCAAAAACCGTTCATATTAGCATGCAGGCCTCGTCTTTGCTGTAAACCATTTTTTTTTGTGCTGCTGCTCGACAGCTGCTATATTACCTGTCTTTCAGTCTGAGAAAAGGAGCAAATGAAACCTTTCCCCATCAAACACTTGACGCAGTCCTACGACTGCATCCCACGTATTTGTTGGATGTTCCCGTGTGACGTGAACGTCTACTTCTGTCCACTGGGTATCATTCTTCTGTTGAGGAATTGTGCCTCCAAGAATCCGCAACTGCGTTGTTTCTGACAATTGAGGAAAATACTTGGCATAAGCAACGGCGCGTTATATGCAATAACTACTATGGTTATTGCACAGAAATGTAAAACTCAAATGTAAATAGATTAACAAAGCAATTCATGAAAGTACACGTATATGTACCCGTGTATGCCCAGGTGCTTATGAAGAAAAGCGCAAGAGTATGGGTTGTCATAGACATCTATTTCAGCTGTAGAGCCGGTACTTGCTCTAAATGTGAAGCCACGCAGATAATAATAAAAAATATACATACGTATATAAGTGTGTACGCATATACACGCAAATTTGTACATTATGAGATTGTGATGACGGTGGTAAAGCGCGGATTCCGGCTGCACTAATCCATGTACAATATATATATGTATATATATATATATATGCACATGCGTAAGCAGTATTTTCATCCGTGCACATATAAAAACAAAAACTACACTCTAGAGTACACATATCCCCATCAGGAAGAATGTTTACATATATATATATATATATATATATACACATATCCGGTCACAATCTTGCACATACAAGAAGATCTACATATAAATATATATACATATATATGTATTTGAAAATGCATGCATATATATATATTGGTTTTCCACTTTTTCAGCAGCCCTGTATTTCCGCATGCGTGAGGTGCGTCAAACAATACCCAGCAAAAGCGCATTCCGTATGCAAGACTGCTTATGTATGCGTATAGATATCACGCGCCGGTATATGTATGTATATACATCGTATGATCAGCAGAGCTAAGCATGTATTTCATGCATACTTGTTGAAAAATTGTGCGAGGGCTGAATTTTAAGAAAGCGATCTCCTCTGCTAAAGAAGTGTGAAGAAGCTAAAGAAGCTGTCGCTGCGTTGGTCCCATGAAGAGGACTAAATTCTCCCAGAACTTCATGACTTCCATCTGCCGCTGCAAACAGATAGACAAGCATGGGCCAGGTACAGTTGCTAACGTATGGGTACGAATTTACGAATATATACATATATATATGTATATACATATATATATAGTATGTTGTGCCAGTGTATGCTAATACGTATCACCACTTGCTAAAAGGGCAAATCGAAAAATATGCATGTATATATATATATATATATATATAGGTTATATATATTACACACGTAGGCACAGACAACTGAGGCACTTACACGAGTACAAATTTGCGTAGATATATGATATACATGTATATATACATCTATCTATATTTACAGGCGGTTTATACAGATGTAGCGTCCTGTACACATACGCTATCAAATGCACATATAGAAACAAGTATACAGCTGTGTACACAAAACGTACAAACGCTTGTAAACACATCAGCCACAAAATCTGTCGACACACGTGAACGAAACATAAATATACAAAGATGCACACATACACATATATACATCTCGTGAGAGAAGGTACTCAAATATGTGAAACTGCAAAAGGAAAGATGCTACATATAATCGGTTATGCAGCATCTTACCAGCACAGAAAATTCGACTTCTGCCAGAAGGGAGGTCAAAGCGAACAACAGTTCGCAAACGCCGAGCACTGCCTTCAGCAGCAGCTTCGCCAGTGACTTCTAGGGCTTCACAAAGGCGCATAAGAAAACTGCTGCCGCTACTAGCCCACGACCTGCCTTTCTGGCTGCTGTTGCTGCTGCCTGTGAAGAAGTCTCGTTGTGTACTGTCTGTCTCCCCTAGTGCTGCAGCTGCGAGTGCATCTGCTGATAACTGCAAGCGCGTGCTGAAGCCTTTTGCCCACTTGTGTAATACCTGCCAAGAACAGAACCGCGTAGACAACAGCAGTCGCAAACAGCTTCTTGTTTGTGATTGAGAGAAGTGTGCTGGTCACTGCAAAGCGTTCTAAGCTCCCTTCTTCTTATATTGCTGTATACGACGGTGCTGTTGCGGCTAATAAGCAACTACTGTCCGTGGAATTGCTTTTGCTGTACTATTATAGCAGGCGCCGTCAGAAGAGCACCAAAAGAAAAATCGTCCATTGATAAGGGAGTTGTTTAGTAGCGCCTAAACACGAGAGAATTGCTTAAGCACTTTGAAGAGCAGCCTCAATCATAAAAGAGGGGACCTACGCGGTTGTGCCAAGTCTACACAATGGGTCAGCGAGATTGACGGCAACGACAGCTACATAGTTGAACTGCTTTTGAACATCAAATGACATTTGTACGCGTTTATAAACCCTAGTAATAGCAACAGCAGCACCATCGACAGCAGTTGGAATGCAACAGCACAAGTTGTAGGTAATGCTTTCACATTACCAGCATTCTTGTTGTTGCAGACACATATTCCTTTTCTACCGTGAAAGATTCTACTTTCCGATTCTCACTTTTTAAGACAAATGTAGCTATGCTGAGTTTTCTGTAAGGGTCGTGCATGTTGTTTTTAAGTCTGTGATGAGCGCATTATAGTTGTGCCGCGCCACTCGTGTCACGAATAGTATAGTCTGCGTAGCATCTGCCATAGAGCTCCATTCTGCAGAATTTGCAGCCCAGCGTGGAATTACATGTTAACGATGCTAATCGTGTATTTAGAGCGACACTCACATTAGCACCCACTCGAAGGCCTTCCAAACCGTTGCTAGTTTTTTTCCTGTCCGCCGAAAAAGTTGGCGGCCCCGACGAGATCTGGCGGCCACAAATCCATGCAAGGCAGGATAGAATATTCCACCTTTACGTATATATCGTATACACACATATATACAAGTACTTATTCATACACATTATACATACATGAATACTTGGAAAATATACGTTGATGTATATATATATATATATATATATATATAGGGGTGTACTGCTGTCCATTCACTGTTACTTTTAAACTGTTGTAGGAGTCTAGTATGCCTATGTAAGCGGGAGGACAATATATCAAGTATATAGCGGGTAGCTGGAGGCAATTTTTACACAGGCGCACGAACTACAGATGACCCGTACACGTATAGCATATGCGGAGCTGAGCGCGTTACTTACAACGCGACATTAGGCACGACATAAACTTGTAAGTAGCAGTAAAAGTGTTCTTAAACGCAGTATTCACGAGAGAAAAAAAAAGTTAGGATTTAGACAGTAAATCTAAGGTTTATACCCAATATTCAAAGTCACGTCAGGAGCTCTCCGCTTAGCATTTGAGTCAGGCTACTAGTCAAATAAAGAAATGTGGGAAGAGTTTCCATGTGACGGGCCTGTCAACTCTTCAAAATGCTAAGGTTTACTGGAATAAGTACGAGAAGCTAAGCTGGATGATGCTATATGAAGGCCGTTGAACAGTACGAAGTTCCAACTGTTGGCTCTTCCGATTATTATGAATTAAGAAAGTAAACACTTATTTGATCTCACAACTATTCGCGATGGGCATTTTTTTGTGTCACGCTTTAAAGTCATGTAGGAGGGGTTGAGATACACTTTAACTTCTATCATATCAGAAAATCGTATCTGAGTATTCAGCAGGTATCCTTGAAATGAAGACAAAATACAATGCCACGCAGAAGAAAAATAGACCTGCTGTACAATTGGCGAAAATTTTTACATACCAAATATAATTTAAAGTGATTACATTTCGCAAACTCGATTTTAAGCAAAAAAGTAAACACGCTGTAATCTCTGCTGGAAGGAGAGAGTGGCCAGATTGCGAACAAATAAAAAGTACAGCACATTAATATAGTGGTTGTCAGCATATGTGTCTTCAACGCCACGATATAAAGGAATAAATAGTAGTGATGTATAGTAATTAGCAAAAGTAACTCAAAGGGGTTATAACTTTCTAGGTAGAATATTCATGCTAAGTGAGTTACCTATCTTAGTCTGAGAAATACGCAGTAGCTCTACGACAGAATAATCAACCTATTTACTTCACGAAACTAACTGCGTTAAAAGAGGCTTAGTACTCCAGAGGCTCCTCTTCCGGATACTGACAGCCGATTTTTCCGAGTGCGTGGGAGCAGCATCCTCAAAATAAAAAATGTATGCGTCTTATAAATGTAGGTAAAGTTATCCCGGTGTAAGACTCAACAATTTGTCGCCATTTCACATGTTGACCGCCGTAACACAAAACAGACACACACATCAACGCACACCATATCACCCGTGTGCATGGGGGACGGCAATTACCCAGAGAGAGGCTTCTGGAGCCCCAGCCGTAGATAAAATGAGCGCGTGCGCCACTAAACTTTTTTCGAAGTGTTGGTACAGCGTGATAAAAGTTATTCCGCTCCGTATACTAGAAGAGTTAGAAAAGATAAGAACGATGAGCGAGAGTAAGCCCCAAGACGTCGTCATAGTCGTCGCGGAGACACGTCAGAAAACTCGAAAAGCACCCGAGCACGCGCAAAAAGCCGGAGATGACACATCAGCAGAATTAGGAATTTTTTTCACAAGGTCGGTGCAAGGTTCACTTGACTTTGGGATGAAAAGTTTAGGATGTACTGTTGGATGCAGATGAGGGGGAGTTGTGCAGTGCCCAGGTGCCGGGCTGTGCAGTAAGCTAGCGACAACGATATATCACATTTAAATAAAGTAATCGTAAATTGAACAGCAACACTCGAAAATTGGGAAACAGAGATGCGCAGTTAAGCAACTGTTGAAGCGGGTCAAACGCCAAGCGACCCTCATGGCCGAATATTTGCGAGGTGAATACGCGCTTCGTGAGCTGCGTTCATTTCCAATCAAAGGGGAGGGGAAGTTCAAAATGTTTGACTTATTCCAACAAGCTCAGAACTCCCAAAATTTGTCAACGCGCCGACCCAATTCACGAAACACATTAAGAAGAGGCAGGAGATGCAAAGTGAAACTGCGATGGTTTTGAAAAGTGCTATTTGCGCCGCGTTAATACGGTACACACACACGACTTCCGTAGGGCTACGATGGAGTGCTACCCGGTATCTGTCCGGCCCGTTCAGAAAAGCTCCAACGTCAACCCAGGCTTATGATCACAGACATACATCTGTAGCGACATATAAATAGTATATATGTATAAGTAAACTTACGTATACACTTTTTTCTCTCCCATGTATACAAGTATACATATATATACATATATATACATATATACGGTGAGTCCTTCGGACTCTGAAGGTGCATGCAATGCCAGATGGTGCTATTTCGCATTCCCGTATACATTACATTATATACAAATCATGACATGAGCACTGAATCAATGAGACACGCGCATCTATGTAATTTGAATACTACCCTTTCCATATGGATGTATGATGTGACTCATAGCATGCATAAGAGGCCATATTCTATCTCTAATCCAGCG